>NW_027253260.1:0-16846 GCF_044704955.1 Pristiophorus japonicus
GGGGGGAGGAGAAGTGGGGGGGGAAGGAGAAGTGGGGGGGGGAAGGAGAAGTGGGGGGGGAAGGAGAAGTGGGGGGGGGAAGGAGAAGTGGGGGGGAAGGAGAAGTGGGGGGGGAAGGAGAAGTGGGGGGGGAAGGAGAAGTGGGGGGGGAAGGAGAAGTGGGGGGGGAAGGAGAAGTGGGGGGGGGAAGGAGAAGTGGGGGGGGGAAGGAGAAGTGGAGGGGGGGGAAGGAGAAGTGGGGGGGGAAGGAGGTGTGGGGGGGGAGTAGAAGTGGGGGGGAAGGAGAAGTGGGTGGGGGAAGGAGAAGTGGGGGGGGGGAAGGAGAAGTGGGGGGGGGGAAGGAGAAGTGGGGGGGGGGAAGGAGAAGTGGGGGGGGGAAGAGAAGTGGGGGGGGGAAGAGAAGTGGGGGGGGAAGGAGAAGTGGGGGGGGAAAGGAGAATTGGGGGGGAAAGGAGAAGTGGGGGGGGGAAAGGAGAAGGGGGGGGCAAGGGGAAGGGGGGGGGGGAAGGAGAAGGGGGGGGGGGGGGAAAGGCTGAACGGACCGGGCCCAAGACTTTAGGCAGGGCCAGTCCCCAACACCAGATTTACAGGTAGGTGGCGTTGGGTCGGGTCGGGAGTGCGGGTCGGGTCGGGGGGGGCAGAGGGAGGTCGGATCCGATCCGGGGGGGGGCGGTCGGGAGCATGGGTCGGGTCGGGGGCGGAGGGTGGGGGGGGGGGGGGGGAAAGAGGAGGTGGGAGGTCGGGTTGGTTCGGGTCAGGAGGGAGTGCGGTTCGGGTCGGGGGGGGGGGCGGACGGTGCTGAGGGCGGTCGGGTCGGATCAGTTCGTGTCAGGGGCGGGGGGAGGGAGGTCAGGTTGGGTCGGGTCTGGGTGGGGGGGGTGGTAGGGAGGTCGGTTCGGTTCGGGTCGGATCGGGGGGCGGGAGGGAGAGGGAGGTCGGGTTGGGTGTGGGGGGGTATCCGGTCCGGTCCGGGGGCGGGGGGGGTGAAAGAGAGCAGGAGTCGAGTCAGTAGGAAGCAGGAGCTGGCCGTGGGAGGCAGCCTTATGCACGCAGCCCCAGTGAGGACATTCGGCCAGGGCTAGGGGCTGCATGCTTCGGGACCCTCCCACACAGTTTTGGGCGCCTGGAGCTACTGCACATGTGCGCCCACTGTAGCGCATGTGCAGAGGTCCCGGCACTGTTTCGGGCCGCGCCGAGGGCCAGAGGACCTGCAGGGAGCCGGAGAATCTGTAAGTTTTTTTTAGGCGCACTTTGTGGCGTGAAAAACGGGCGTCCAGGTTGGGGCTAAGTCGGTCTAGGCGCGGCCCGAAACTTGGGCCCTATGTTTCTATGTTTAAGGAGCGTCTTAAAAGGAAGGGCGAGATGTAGGGAGACGGAGAGCTCTAGGGAGGGAATTCCAGAGCTCAGGGCCTAGTCAGCTGAAGGTACGGCTGCCAATGGTACAGCGATGAAAATCAATAATGCACAAGAGGTCCGAATTGGAGATGATGAAAAATACAGCATGAGTGACAATGGGAGTGTCTTCTTGGCTCAGGATGATGCATGGGAACACAGGAGAGGGGAATAAAAATAACGTACCACGAGGAAAGCCATTGTTTTTGTCTCACTGGGGAATTTTTTCTTTCAGGCATGTCAACTATTGAGATTTTGTAACATATCAAACCTCCCCGATAAGAGATTTTACACAACAGCACTCCGTAATATCATAAAAGGGCCAGGACCCAGATCAATCCATCATTGCAGTCAAGGCATTCAGAAAGAACATGCAATTATACAGTGCCATATCACTTGCCTCACATCCCCAAGTGCTTCATGTACAATAAAATATTTTCTAATGTGGAGTTACAGCAACCATTGTATGCACAGCAAGATCCAATAAGGAATTCAAGAAAAACTTCTTTAGCCAGAGAATGGTTAGAATGTGGAACTCGCTGCCACAAGGAGTGGTTGAGGCGAATAGTGTAGAGATATTCAAGGGGAAGCAAAATAAGTAAAGGATTGTGCTACTCCGCGATGGTGCAGCCTCAGTTCTTTCCAACTGGCTACAATCAGTCATGGCAAGACCTACTACTCGGTGTTTCAAACTCTGTTGGAAAGAAGTTCAGCTGTGGTGGCAGTGAAGTTTCCTGATGATGAGATGCTATTTGGAGCTGAAGTAAGGATTTTAGGAACTTACCCGGGCTACCCTGATGAGAGTTCGAGCACAGCTTGTTTACTTGCAGAAGTGGGCAGCCTACATCCAATTGCATGTCTGTAGGCCCACATATGCTCGAGTCTATGATGCAGTTAGCTTCCCACACCTCACCTTGTTTACACTCAGTTGAGCCAAAGGAGAGAATTAGAGCACCTACAGCACAGAAACAGGCCATTCGGCTCCAATGGTCTATGCCAGTGTTTCAGCTCCGCACAAGCCTCCTCACACCTGACCTCATTTAACCCTATCAGCATATCCTTCGATTCCTTTCTTCATGTGTTTATCTAACCTTCCCTTAAATACAGCTATATTATTTGCCTCAACTACTCCCTAGCAAGATCCACATTCTCACCACTCTCTGGGTAAAGAAGTTTCTTCTGAATTCCCGATTGGATTTATTAGTGACTAGTTTATATTTACGGACCCTAGTTCTGGTCTCCCCCACAAGTGGAAACATCATCTTTACGAGTACCTTATCAATCCCTTTCATAATCTTAAAGACCTCTATCAGGTAACTCCTCAGCCTTCTCTTTTCTAGAGAAAAGGGCCCCAGCCTGTTCAATCTTTCCTGATACATATAACCTCTCAGTTCTGGTATCATCCTTGTAAATCTTTATTGCATTTTTTCCAGTGCCTCTATATGTATTGGCTGTTGGTTGTATTCCTATTATGTAAAAATACGTTATGGTAGTAATGTAGGCTTGAACTACCTAAAGACTAAAACCATCAACCCACCATTTTAGCAATAGCTTTGCATTCAGTGATAAGCTGGGTGTAAAACTGGTCCGATGTGCTGCTTAGGACTGAATGTATTGTTTGGTCGTATTTGAGGTTATGCAAAAATCCAATCACTTCGCTTCATTTGTTTGTGGGAAAACTTGATCAGCTCGCATGAGAAAGGATCATAGAAGTTAGCCAGTTAAATTTAAATTAAAGTATCCTTCTCTGTTTAAATTACTTCCATCTGCTAATCCAGTAATGGATCAGTTGCAATCCTGCCAAAGAATTGTGTTCATGAAGGTCTAACAGCCGCCAACAACTAAACTGCCCCAACAAATCTAGCAATTTCACTGCTAGGTTTATTGCTTAGCTCAATGTTCCCTCTAACCAGATAACCATTAACTGACTTCAACAGAAACGAATCATAGAATTCACATTTTCCTTGGCATGGACTCCATCCTTTCAATAGTTTTTCAGTTCCACTGCAGAAACTTTCGGAAGGAAAAGGCTGGGAAGCAGGAGCTAAGGCAGTGACATTAATCCTACCCATCACAGCACGAGAAGTCATCGATGGAATTATACAATTCATGATAATCCTTGATTGACATTCAAAAGTACATGGAGCTGAAACGGATTCACTCTGTTAGACTACAAAAAGCAAAACGTTCCAAGAACCACAACAGTGTGGATAAAAAGGTAAGACTCTTTAACAGGGCAAACTAATTAAAGAGTTCTAAAAGATACTGGATTTAAATAAGTTGATGAGCTCATTAAATATTTCCCAATGGATATGCTCCCTCTGACTGAGGTGCAATAATTACCCTGCTACACACCAAGTTACAAGCTTAACATCGGAATAAAACAATGTGAAAATTTTGAAGCCAAGCATGGATGGAAAAACCTTTTATTAGCTTGACAAGATTGAGGGAAAAGGATGCACAGCTGTCTGTATGTCGCGCTTCTGTGTTAACCACATTGTTCTCCAGAGTTCAATTACAATATTTGTTCAGTTAAGCGTGGGACAACCATGCACAAGAATAATTTATTTCTGCGTATTTGGCGTCACAGTGCATAGGAGTCTCAATGCTGTATTCGTGATATCGTGAAATGCAGATTCGTGCCAGCTATCTTACACATACTGAAGTGAGAGAGGAGAATGGAAAGCTTGGGATCACATTTACGCAGTCAGCGTGGTTCCAGTAGCAGAGAGAGGAAATGCAAGTTTGATTGCCCTTATTCTTAGCTTTTTTTGACAACATTCATGGAGTATGCATTATCCATTTTTTCGTCCTATGTGAAGTACTTCACACTTAAATGGAATAAGTTTAATCTGCCATGTTCTGTCCACTTACATATTTCGTCCAATTTATTTTGTATTTCCAGAGTTGGCTCCTCAAATCCTGCTAGTTTCAAATGATCTGCAAATGTGACCAATTTGCATTGAGTTTCTGAAGCCAAGTCATTAATTTCCATCCTTGACATGGACTCCATCCTTTCAATAGTTTTTCAGTTACACTGAAGAAACTTTCACAGACATCTCAAAAGCAATCCCAGGAGCACCCCAACCACGCCGAAGGTATTGTACTTACTGTCTTTTAACCTGCAGCCATTTTATTTTTCATACCCCAAGATTTACCCTTAATCTCCACAGTTTTGAATGTAATCAATTGCCTTTTTAGCACTTTGTCAAATGCTTTTTTGAAGTCTAGGTACACAATGTTTTACACCAAGGTACACCAAGATTTACGAGGATTTGCCGGGACTGGAGAATTTTAGCTGTGAGGAAAGATTGGATAGGCTGGGTTTGTTTTCTTTTGAACAGAGGAGGCTGAGGGGAGACCTTATTGAGGTGTATAAAATTATGGGGGGCCTAGATAGAGTGGATAGGAAGGACCTATTTCCCGTAGCAGAGGTGTCAACAACCAGGGAGCATGGATTTAAAGCAATTGGTAGGAGGTTCAGAGGGGATTTTTGGGGAAATTTCTTCACCCAGAGGGTGGTGGGGGTCTGCAAATCTGCCTGAAAGGGTGATAGAGGCATAAACCCTCACCACATTTAAAAAGTACTTGGATGTGCATTTGAAGTGCCGTAACCTGCAGGGCTATGGACCACGAGCTGGAAAGTGGGATTAGGCTGGGTAGCTCTTTGTTGGCCAGCACGGAGCCAATTGGCCAAAATGGCCTCCTTCCGTGCTGTAAATGTCTATAATTCTATGTTGTAGGGTTTTCCACAATCCACTTAGGATATCAACTTCCTCAAAATGCCAAGGAGATTGGTCAGGCGCTATCTTCCCTTTCTGAATTTATGCTGACTCTTACAGGGTTGTTACTGTACAGATAATCATCCAACTCCATCAAATGAGTGGTGTCAGATTGATTAATTCTTGGTTGCCCTGCTAAATAAAGCAAGTCTGTTCCTTCTCTCCCATTTACAGGAGCAAAGGAAATAAAGAAAGCTGAATTCCTTTTCCAATTGAAATGTGCTTCCAATGGTCAATTTCAGAAGGTCATGGAGAAATGTATGCTCAAGCCTATCTCCAATCTTCAGGGTAGGAAGACTATGTATAGTGACCAGCGATTTACAAACAAAGCAAGTGACCCAACCAGGGAGCTAGTAAGATTTAAACACAGTCATTAATTTCTCATTTCTCTTCTTGACTTCACTTCTTTCATCTCAGAGGGATGTTGCACCTTTAAACCACCTTCCTTTGGCAATAGGGCACAATGGAGCAGTTCATGGTTTTCTCCACTGACCTACCAATGTCTCTTCCCGCACGATCCACGAGCTGCACTAATGGCAAGTGGGATTTGTTTTCTTCGAGGTGGGACTCTGCTTCAGTGAATAACTTTTCTAAGCATCTAACTTTCATCTCTGCATTTTTTTAAAATCCCTTATTAATGGAAGTAATTCTTATCCACATGCTCCAGCATTCTGCAAGACTTAAAATCAGTGTCATTAATGATAAGAACCATGGATAACTACTAACGTTTCTTGGACAGATGCCCCTTGATCCTGCCCAGCAACTGAAGCATTACAAGACTGGCAATATTACTATAATCAATAATAAAAAGGTTATAAGTCATCAGCTACTCTCTAGGAAATGACTGATGATTCTCTGAAGATTAACTCATTGAGCATCCCACCCAAGAATCTGAATGATGGATTAGAATGACAAGTATGGATCTACAACTGGCAGCAATCTAGTCAAAATGCAAACAGTTATTTGACTGTACTACAATATGCCACTGAATGTCACAGTGCAGTTAGAATCCAGACAGAGAATTTTACACGAAGAATCTTGATTAGAAATTAAATCGAGTACCTGGCGGTAAGCACGATGGACCTCAGCTGGAAACAAGTCTGTCGAGGACGAGTAATAAAAAACATTCTCTTCAACTATAAACATTTCTGCCAAAGTAGTGTCCTCTCCCCCACCCCCCGCCCCCCCATGTTGTGCTCTAACCTTGAACATCAGGTAGTCTTCCTGGTGCTCCGCATACATCGATGTCAGCCTGTACTGGTTCTCTGTAATGACGTCAATCTTGTAACCAGTTAGGGTATAGCAGACGGCTCGGAATTCTTGAATCTTCTTCTGGAACACCTCCTTCAGCCGTTGGTTCTTCAACTCTGCGCTGTTCACTTGTTTGCGCATCTCTGAATACAAAATAAGAACACACTTAGTTATATTATGGTCATAGCTAACGCTGTAGACAGTCTTGTAGATCTAGTGTGAATCGATTTCATGTTTCATACAAAGTCTATCTGAAGTCAAAGAAGCGAAAATAATTGCAAGTACAGCGTAGCTGATATCTGTAAGTGAGTTATAAGACTGCAATCAAATTGAGTAGATTCTCATAGCTTTTATAGAGAACAATGGATGCCCAGCAGTAATCTCATGAGGGGTTCAGATAACATCTGAAACTGCAAAAGTGAAACATTAAAGAATATAGAATCATTACCCAAACTCACTGTGGTGTCAACAAAAGGGAATTAAGTTATATTTCATTCTGGTTTATCAAGATTAATCACATCCCAGTATTCGGTGCATAATCTCAAGTCCATTGAAACATCCTCTCACAATTTTAGTTCGGTTGCAGTTTCTATGGGATATAGCAGCGTTCTAAAGAATGACTTTATTCCATGAAAACAAAAAGATGGTCTCTCTATAACTAGTCTGCACTGTGCCTTCAAGCAAGTGTCATAGATGATTCCAATCAAATAGTACTTAGCAGAAATTGGAACAATATTTCAATCACAGCAAACAAAAAATCAATGATTAGCCCAAACCAGCAGACCATTTTGTTATTGTTGGGAAACTTTAAATTATATTATATCTGCCAAAGCCATGGTGAGAAAGTGATCCCTTGTTATTGGAACCATCACCACTAGATCACCTCCTTGGATAAATCAAAATTTTACACCCTTCCTTGGATCTTTTGTTTCCTCAAATATAAACATATAAAAAAACTAGGGGCCAAAAATACAAGATAATCACTAATAAATTCAATAGGGAATTCAGGAGAAACGTCTTTACCCAAAGAGTAATTGGAATATGGAACTCTCTATCACAAACAGTAGTTCAGGCAAACAGCATAGATGCACTTAAGGGGAAGCTAGATAAACACACGATGATGAAAGGAAGGATACGCTGAAAAGGTAAGGTTTGTATAGAGCATAAACACTGTATGGACCAACTGAGCTGAATGGCCTGTTTCTGTGCTATACATTCTACGTAATTCTCTATGCTTCAATCTGGTCACAGCAAAGCTACCTAGCCTCGTCCTGGTGGGTTCTGAGGAACGTTAGTGTATTGGATTGCTGTGTAGCATGCGTTTACTTCTAGATTTGACTATGCCAACGCATTTGTGGCTGGCCACCCACGTTCTACCCAACATAAATTTGGTGATCCAAAACTCGGCTGCCCATGTCCTAACTCGCACCAAGTCCCGCTCACCCATCATTCCTGTGTTCGCTGACCTGCATTGGCTCCTGGTTAAGCAATGCCTCAATTTCAAAATTTTGATCCTTTTTTTCAAATCCCTTCATGGCCTCACCCCTCCCCATCGCTGTAATCTCCTCCAGCCCACACCCCCGCCCTGAGATGTCTGCACTCCTCTAATTCTGCCCTCTTGAGCATCCTGATTATAATCGCTCAACCATTGGAGGCCATACCTTCTGTTGCCTGGGCCCTAAACTCTGGAATTCCCTCCCTAAATCTTTCCGCCTCTCTATCCTCCTTTCATCATCATCATAGGCAGTCCCTCAGAATCAAGGAAGACTTGCTTCCACTCTTAGCGTGAGTTCTTAGGTGGCTGAACAGTCCAATACGAGAAACCAGTCTCCGTCACAGGTGGGACAGATAGTCGTTGAGGGAAAGAGTGGGCAGGGAGCCTGGTTTGCCGCACGCTCCTTCCGCTGCCTGCGCTTGATTTCTGCATGCTCTCGGTGACGATACTCGAGGAGCTCAGTGCCCTCCCGAATGCACTTCCTCCACTTAGGGCGGTCTATGGCCAGGGACTCCCAGGTGTCAGTGGGGATGTCGCACTTTATAGAAACATAGAAAATTGGTGCAGGAGTAGGCCATTCGGCCCTTCTAGCCTGCACCACCATTCAATGAGTTAATGGCTAAACATGCAACTTCAGTACCCCATTCCTGCTTTCTCGCCATACCCCTTGATTCCCCCTAGTAGTAAGGACTTCATCTAACTCCTTTTTGAATATATTTAGTGAATTGGCCTCAACAACTTTCTGTGGTAGAGAATTCCACAGGTTCACCACTCTCTGGGTGAAGAAGTTTCTCCTCATCTCAGTCCTAAATGGCTTACCCCTTATCCTTAGACTGTGACCCCTGGTTCTGGACTTCCCCAACATTGGGAACATTCTTCCTGCATCTAACCTGTCTAAACCCATCAGAATTTTAAATGTTTCTATGAGGTCCCCTCTCATTCTTCTGAACTCCAGTGACTACAAGCCCAGTTGATCCAGTCTTTCTTGATAGGTCAGTCCCGCCATCCCGGGAATCAGTCTGGTGAACCTTCGCTGCACTCCCTCAATAGCAAGAATGTCCTTCCTCAGGTTAGGAGACCAAAACTGTACACAATACTCCAGGTGTGGCCTCACCAAGGCCCTGTACAACTGTAGCAACACCTCCCTGCCCCTGTACTCAAATCCCCTCGCTATGAAGGCCAACATGCCATTTGCTTTCTTAACCGCCTGCTGTACCTGCATGCCACATGTACATGGTCCACGTCTCTGAACCACACAGGAGGGCGGGTATTACTACAGCCCTGTAGACCATGAGCTTGGTGACAGTCTTGAGGGGCTGGTCTTCAAACACTCTTTTCCTCAGGTGGCCGAAGGCTGCACTGGCGCACTGGAGGCGGTGTTGGATCTCATCGTCAATGCCTGCTCTTGTTGATAGGAGGCTCTCAAAATAGGGGAAGTGGTCCTCCTTTAAACTTGCCTTTTTGACCAAGCTTTTGGTCATCTGTCATAATTTCTCCTTATGTGGCTCGGTGACAAATTTTTGTCTTATATCACTCCTGTAAAGCACCTTAGGATGTTTTACTATGCTAAAGGCGCTATATAAATACAAGTTGTTATTGTTATTGTTCTATAGCGCACCTTTATTATTTTAAGTTGCTGTTGTTGATATTCAGATGTCTTAAAATATAATTTTCTGTTTCTCCATACAATTTATTAATATATAAAATATTTTTGTAAAGGATTCTCTTTGAATAATTTAAATAATGAGCAAAAAAATTAGATACATGTTTATGTTGTAAATTATGTAAGTAAATTCTGCACCAGGGATATAAGAAATAATTTATAAATCAGTAGTTTGCAGCCATATGATATATTCACTCCAATTATTGCTAATATAATACATTAGGCAAAATATTCTGAGCATTTTAAATACAAATTTTGTTAAATCTATTTCTCCACTGTTCAAACATTTGAAGTTAGGTATTGATGCAAGTGCTTTTTGAATGAATAATTAACACAACTTTTATCAAAGAACACTTAAAAAAAATCTCCCAACAATACATCAGTAATCTGTCCATATCCTGAGGATGCAGGAAACCAGAGAGCAGAGCTGGTTTGAAGCTGTGGTCGGTAAATCAGGCATTCTAATTAAGACGATGCACCATCACAGTGACAAGTCTGGCTAGGTGGTTCCCATACTAAATCTGAATGAAGGGATTTTTAATGAGAAAAGTTTACACAAAAGATGTAACAAAAATATGACAACAGGAAATCAAAAGTGCACAGATGAAAGATTTGAATATGTTATATCAACAAGCAACACCAGAATGCAATTCCTGTTTGCAAAAATTGACATCCTGTCACAATTTATTTCACATTTGTTCTGTCAGCTTTTTCGATTACAGATTCTTATGTCTGGATTTGTAAGTGGAAAGCACCTATATAAGCTTAGCACTTTGCGCAATCTTGTCATTGGGTTCCCAAGAATTGCTCAAAATTATTTTTGATTTTTTTTTTCCTGACGAACTGAAATTTCTAATGTCCAAAATTAAGGTTTAAACAAAATTAAAAATTAAAATGTTCACAGTAACATGAGTAAATTTATCCATTCAATAGTCACTAAGAATGAGTAAATTTATCCATTCAATAAGATTGCCTCTAATTGGAAGTTTCACGCGTAGAGAAAGAAAGACTTGATTTATATAGCACCTTTCATGACCGTCGGACGTCTCAAAGCGCTTTACAGCCAATGAAGTACTTTTGGAGTGTAGTCACTGTTGTAATGTGGGAAATGCGGCAACCAATTTACACACAAGCAAGCTCCCACAAACAGCAATATGATAATGAGCAGATAATCATTAGAATGGCCACAAGATGGCTGATGTGGGAAATAGAAAAATGTCACACTGATCTCAGGAGTTGCTCATTTAAAATTGAGACAGATTATTTTGGCAGACATTTACTCCGTATCAAACAATGCTGGCTGCATACAGTGGCACCACTATTCCCGGCCAGAATGGAGATGAGTGAGTAATTCTCCCATCAATCACACCTGGATTACTGTAATTTTAAGTGACTGGGGTTGATTTTACGCATGTGTAACTATTTTCCACACACAGCATTTTGCTGGAGAAATCACCCTGCTTTTATCGCGAGAAGTTGCTGCAGCCCCGCCCCAAACTCATTGGCTGACATAGTAGCGTTAACAGTCACTCGACACTTTTATACTTGGCTCAGGAATATTTGTTGACACTGGGTGCTCAAAAATAGAAGTGTTCAATTCAACGTTCCCTCTAAGCTGTACATGGCCGCATAGCTCTCTGCCGGTCCCACACAGTCCAGGACCGGCTTTTCCAATGTGAAATTTCGTGCACGCGCGAAACTTTGAATGGGCCGCACAGCCAAATTTAAAATTGGGGGAACATTGATTTCGTTCCCTTGTGTTGACATCCTTCACTTTAATGAGCACAAATGTGAACTGAAATCATTGTTAGTACATTGTTAAAGAAGCTGCACTGGATGGCTTTTCTAATCAATAGAAGTACAATTTCTTTACTAGAAATTATAGCTTCCAAAGGACCAAAATACTGCTCACAGTTGGCCCTCTCATACAGAATAATCATGACATCAAAAATGTGCAGGATTGCAAAAAAGATGTCTGTACAACATGCTGGCCCAGCATGGGTGGGAAGATAGAGGAAGAAACGAGTGCCAACCTTTTGCTTTCTTCTGTCTTGTGGTTTTTATTCCTTCTCTTCTTCCTTGTTGCTAAGGAAGAACATGCAATTTCCACATGACTGAAAACTTTCACAGGTGATGTTCAGCTCCATATCATGGCATCATTTTAATATCAAAATTGTCCCATCCAAATCAGCTTGTGAACGATCAAAGGTCCCCAGCACCTCACATGGGGATGTGCAATTTCAGAATTACTTATTGTTACACACATGAGTAACTGTTGAGAGCTCATGAATACTGAAGAACATGGAACTAACTAGCCTTAAATAGTTTATCTCAGGAGCACACAGATGTGTTTCATGTCTCGTGTTTAATAATCCAGCTAATCAATGCAATCCAAGGTGGTTTTACTTACTGCAGAAGAAATCACCCCATTTGGGTTCCTTGTAAAGCTTATACTGTTTGGTGCTGCTGGCCGATAAGAGTGAATAACTGCAATTACATTAGAATCAAGAAGCGATTAAAGAAAATATTACTCACTGACATTCAGCACAGCCATTTAATGGTTAATCAATTGGAAGTCTGGAACCTATAATTTATTTTAACAAGTCTTACTTCAGTCAACATTTTAGCTTTTAATAGCTCCTTCCTTTTAAAGGTACTTCATCCTTTTATCTTGTTCCTCTGCTCAAGATTTCCAACTTTTCTCCCATTAGACAGCTTTTCATAGAATCAGACAGCACAGGAGGCCATTCGGTACATTGCGCCTGTGCCAGCTCTTTGAAAGATCTATCCAATTAGTCTCACTCCCCTGCTTGTTCCCCAAAGCCCTGCAAATTTTTCCTTTTCAAGTATATTACATAGAATGTTCGGCCCAAATGGTCCAGTGTTTATGCTCCACACGAGCCTCCTCCCTTCTATTCCTTTCTCTCTCATGTACTTATCTAGCATTTCCTTAAATGTATCTATGAGAAGAGACTTGAGACACTGGGGTTACTTTCAATGGAGGGGAATAATGACACAATTGCCTGAAGAAATAGTTGAGTTGCTAATCCATGAATGCTTCTGATTACACTAAATAAAATTGGGCTTCTATAAATAAAAGGTGTGTGGCTGTAAACATATTTACTGGCAGACAGTGCCAAGCCAGTGTGAATCAAACCTGCTATACTTCATTAGCTTTCCCTAACCCAGGATAAAATCATGTTGTTCTGCCAACACTTTTCCATTGACAGACAGGGAAGACAAAAAGATATTTAATACACGTTGGTACATGATGAAACTTCAAATTAAACACCCATTAAACACCAAGCGACAACGTAGAAAACTCTTAACTTTTGCTTCAACAATTCTCAAGTTCTCTTTAACAAAGTACAGTTTACTTAGCAAGAAAGACTTGGATTTATATAGAGCCGTTCACAACCACCGGATGTCTCAAAGCGCTTTACAGCCAATGAAGTACTTTTGGAGTGTAGTCATTGTTGTAATGTAGGAAACGCGGCAGCCAATTTGCGCACAGCAAGCTCCCGCAGCCAGCAATATGATAATGATTAAATAATCTGTTTTTTTAAAATGTTATGTTGATTGAACGATAAATATTGACCAGGACACTGGGGAGAACTCCCCTGCTCTTCACGCATCACTTACATCACATATAGTCTTTGCAAGGATTGTAAATCTGCTTTTTTATTTTTTAACAACGAAGTTATTCAGGTTCGTAAATGAATAAATATATCCAGGTATCAATAACTAAAGTAAAAAAAAAAGTTCTAACTTGGAGGTGAAAACACAGTAACTACACTTTTAATGAGGCAGAATTGGAGAATCATTTTTTATTAGTCAAGCTGAAATATTGAATAATTATTCATTTCTGAGGATTTCATCAGGGAAAAAAATTAAATCTTTTCTCAAGGACATAATGGCTTTATCAGCTCCAAATTAATTATGAGTTAATTTTTTATAATGGCTAGTAAAATAAATGAAAATTGGACCCAAATGAAATGGTAATTATGTTATTTTTCAGATTAGTATCTTATCACAAGTCAACTGTGAGAACGCTCAAATCCTCTTCAATAAATAATCTGTTTGCCAGAAACATTTTCCAACTTATGACAAGTAATCAGTTTAACATTAATTCCCAATTATCGCTACTCAGTATGCCACATTAATTAATTTTTAGCATATCCCCTCTTTCAGAAAAAAGTAAATAAAAGTTGAGCCTCTATTTAAATTGGCGAAATTTGTGCTGTTGAGGATTATTGATGCTGCATAGGAGAATACCTTCCCATTTCAGGCACTTGGTTCCGACACCAAGCACTCCTCGTGTCAGGGAATGGATTTTCTTACTTGCAAGTTATTCCTCAAGATAATAGAGTTCAAACACATTCACTGGCTATCATAGAGCTAAAGCGTAGTGAGAACTATTATTGACAATAATCATACATACATTTAATAGCACATTTAGAGCACACAGGTTACAGTTCTCAAGCTCAGGCTTTGTCGAATTCGTTAATATCTGTTCTAACTCTAGGTCAGGCATAGCAAAGCCAGCTGCCCAGCAGAGAACTTTCGACCCTGGTCCCAGGACATGCCTCAGCCCCTTTTACTGCACAAGTGTGTGTCATTTCCATTTCCTGTACCTGCTTCACTTGTACATTGCCTGAATGAGATTGCCTATTAAAGTGCATTTTCGATATATGGAAGTACAAAGGAACTAGTGAGAAGCGACAACATATTCAGACCTCTATACAATGAGGTTTCTGTTCTGGGCCCAGTCGTGCCTCCTCTGGTTGACTCAAGGAGTTATCCACCAATGAGAGCACTAGGAACTGAACATTTCCCATGACGCTGGGCTCACCAATTGAATCGAGCACACCAGTGATGTAGGAATGGAAATTTGGGTGGGCCCCACTTTATGTACGGGCAATGACACACATTTTTCTAGTCACGTGGCATTTTTAAATATGGTCACATGAAGGACACCAAGCCACCAGAGCAAAGGCAGCCTCTGCCTCCAGTGGAGGGGACTGGAGAGCTGCTGCAGACACAGCGGAGATCGTCCATCGTTGCTGCTCGGTGTGGACCAGAGGCCAACGCTTACCAACACTGGGCAGGGTCCAAGGAAATCGATCGTGGGAAATAAACGACATATGTAGGTAACCCCTCAGTTATTCTGTTGCCCTTTACACCTCCTTGGGACCCATCTTTTGGTCCTTTACTTGTCCTATTACCACCCCCTTTTACCTAGCACCATCATCGCTTTTGTCATTTAATCACCCCTGCCCTCCACCCTATCACAGACTTTCTCCCAATGTTCTTTCCTCACTCAGCCCCCCCTTTTCACTGGCTCTGTACATGTTTAAAAACTGTTAAATCTTTTGATTGCGTGCTCAAGTCCTGAACCTACAACCTTCTTCTAACTCAGAAGCACCAACTGAGCCAAGTTGACTATTGAAGGAGGCTGCAGTAATAACTAGGAATCATTTTGTGCTGTGGACTCAATTAGGACAGCAGAGAAACCATTAATCAGAGCTGTATCTAAACCCAAATCCCAGAGTTGAAAGAACAATATGCTAACCCCACTATCCCAACCAGTCAACAATTCCACCTGACTTCTTTCTTTTCTTTATGTCCCCTCGCCTTTGCAGATTAACCACATCAATATATTTCATCAGGTCGATAAATATTGGTTGACTTTGAATCGTGCTATAAATAAAATTGTTCGTCATTCTATAGCACACTCCTTCATGAATGAGTGAGGGAAAAACCATTTCTTATGAACAGGATCGTACAACTTATGCAATCAGATAACATTAATAATGGATGTAGCCTTAAAATACCTCATTAAAAATTCATTTTAAAAGTACTGCCTATCAATGGCTTGCCTCTCTGCTCCCTTATCAATTGCAAACCTATTTGGCAAGTTACTTAGAGCTCTCATTGTTTTTGGTGTAGTCCAACTATAGTAATATCCTAACTGTACAGTCACATGAGCTTTAAGTACAATGGGCCCAAGTTTCGGCCTCAGTTGCTCCTGATTTTGGAGCAACTGGTGTAGAACGGAGTATCTTAGAAATTCAAATTCTCGGCATTTAGTTCTAGTCAGTTAGAACAGTTTCACTTTGGAACAGAATTTTTTTTTCAAAAGGGGGCATGTCCGGCCACTTACGCCTGTTTTCAAAGTTTCGGCAGTGAAAACTTACTCCAAACTAACTTAGAATGGAGTAAGTGAAGATTTTTGTACGATCGAAAAAACCTTGTCGACACTTTAGAAAATCAGGCGTAGGTTACAAATCAGGCGTAGGGAATGTGGGGGGGGGGTTTAAAGGGAAGTTTACAAACATTAAACACTTCAGTTTTACAAATAAAGAGCCATCATCAATAATAAATGATAAAAACATCAATAAATCAACCAATAAATGAATCAAAAAAAAATGAGTAAGAAATAATTTTTTTTTTAAATCAATAAATAAAACATTTTCTACTTACCGACTGCAGCACTGGGAGCCCTCCAACAGCGTGCTGGGATGCCCACCCCCTCCCCTCCCAGTGTGTGTCTGTCAGTATCTCTATCGCTCTGTCTGTCTGTCTGTGTGTGTCTCTCATTCTCTGTCTGTCAGTGTCTGTGTTTCTGACAGCGAGGGGAGGGGGAGGAGGGGGGTAGAGGGAGGCTGAGGGGGAGGGAGGGATGGGGAAGAAGGTGGAGGAAGGGGGAGAAGGGGGAAGGAAGGGGGAGAAGGGGGAAGGAAGGGGAAGGAAGGGGAGGGGAAGGGAAGGGGAGGGGAAGGGGGAGCGAGGGGGAGGGGGAGCAAGGGGGAGCGAGGGGGAGGGGGAGCGAGGGAGGGAAAGGGGGAGGGGGGAGCGAGGGGGAGGGGAAGGGGAGGAGGAGGAGGGGAGTGAGGGAGGAGGAGAAGGGGAGGAGGAGGAGGGGAAGTGAGGGAGGAGGAGAGGGGGGAGGAGGAGGGGAAGGGGAAGGGGGGGAGGAGGAGGGGAAGGGTGGGAGGAAGAGAAGGGGAAGGGGGGAGGAGGAGAAGATGAAGGGGGGAGAAGGAGAGAGGGGAAGGGGGGAGGAGAAGGGAAGGGGGGAGGAGGAGAAGGGGAAGGGGGGAGGAGGAGAAGGGGAAGGGGGGAGGAGGAGAAGGGGAAGGGGAAGGTGGATGTAGGGGGAATGGGGGAAGGAGGAAGAAGGGGAAGGGGGCGGGCAGGAGGAGAGTGGGGAAGGGGGGGAGGAGGAGAAGGGGAAGGGGAAGGAGGAGAAGGGGAAGGGGG
>NW_027253261.1:0-16843 GCF_044704955.1 Pristiophorus japonicus
CCGAGAAACCCCAATCACCACCCCCCCCCATCGCTACCGAGAAACCCCGATCACCCCCCCCCCATCTCTACCGAGAAATCCCAATCACCCCCCCCCCATCGCTACCGAGAAACCCCAATCACCCCCCCCCCCATCTCTACCGAGAAATCCCAATCACCCCCCCCCCATCGCTACCGAGAAACCCCAATCACCCCCCCCCATCTCTACCGAGAAACCCCAATCACCCCCCCCATCACTACCGAGAAACCCCAATCACCACCCCCCCATCACTACCGAGAAACCCCAATCACCCCCCCCATCACTACCGAGAAACCCCAATCACCCCCCCCCCCATGTCTACCGAGAAACCCCAATCACCCCCCCCCATCTCTACCGAGAAACCCCAATCACCCCCCCCATCACTACCGAGAAACCCCAATCACCACCCCCCCCATCACTACCGAGAAACCCCAATCACCCCCCCCCCATGTCTACCGAGAAACCCCAATCACCCCCCCCCCATCTCTACCGAGAAACCCCAATCACCCCCCCCATCTCTACCGAGAAACCCCAATCACCCCCCCCCATCTCTACCGAGAAACCCCAATCACCACCCCCCCATTGCTACCGAGAAACCCCAATCACCACCCCCCCATGTCTACCGAGAAACCCCAATTACCACCCCCCCCCCATCTCTACCGAGAAACCCCAATTACCACCCCCCCCCAATCGCTACTGAGAAACCCCAATCACCCCCCCCCCATGTCTACCGAGAAACCCCAATCATCACCCCCCCATCGCTACCGAGAAACCCCAATCATCACCCCCCCCCATCGCTACCGGGAAACCCCAATCACCACCCCCCCCATCGCTACCGAGAAACCCCAATCACCACCCCCCCCATCGCTACCGAAAAACCCCAATCACCACCAACCCCCCCCATCACTACCGAGAAACCACAATCACCACCCTCCCCCCCTTCGCGACCGAGAAACCCCAATCACCACCCCCCCCCATCGCTACCAAGAAACCCCAATCACCACTCTCCATCGCGACCGAGAACCCCCCAATCACCCCTCCCCATCGCGACCAAGACCCCCCAATCATCACTCCCCATCGCGACCGAGACCCCCCAATCACCCCTCCCCATCGCGACCGAGACCCCCCAATCATCACTCCCCATCGCGACCGAGACCCCCCAATCACCCCTCCCCATCGCGACCGAGACCCCCCAATCATCACTCCCCATCGCGACCGAGACCCCCCAATCATCACTCCCCATCGCGACCGAGACCCCCCAATCACCCCTCCCCATCGCGACCGAGAACCCCCCAATCACCCCTCCCCATCGCAACAGTGACCTCCCCAATCACCCCTCCCCATCGCGACCAAGACCCCCCAATCATCACTCCCCCATCGCAACCATGACCTCCCCAATCACCCCTCCCCATCGCGACCAAGACCCCCCAATCATCACTCCCCCATCGCAACCATGACCTCCCCAATCACCACCCCCTCATCCACCCCACTGTGATCTCGAGACCTCCCCTCCCCATCACGAGCTCGAGACCTCCCCCCCGCCCCCCGAAACATACAAATTACTACAGCCACCCTCCCTCCCTCCCAATTCCAACCGGCGCTTCAGTTACCCGTTGAATATGTTGGGTTGAAATCTGACCCTCCCACCCCCCTCGATGATTTTGATGGAAAACACAGGAAATATTCCCACATTGTGCCCATGATGTCACACACATGCTGGAAATCTGCTCACGATAGATTTTTTTTGGTGAGTTTTATCGAATGATATGGAACAAAGGCAGGTTAATGGAGTTGAGGTACAGATCAGCCCTGATCTAATAGAAGGGCTTCCAACATGGAATTGGATATATACTTAAAAAGGGGAAAATATGCTGGGCTACGGGGAAAGGGCAGGAGGTAATGGGATAAATTGAACAGCTCTTTCAAAGAGCTGGTACAATGGGCCAATTGTGGTGTCTGATTCCAAGAATGGGTGCAATGGCCTTCTCCTATTCCTATGTTCACCTTTAGCTGATATAGCTGGAGTCTTTATCAATAACTACATTTTCCTTTCTCTTTAATATATTTTGTTTTAATTACAAATTACATATAATTGGTGTTGTCAGAAAGGTTACGTTCCTTCAGTTTGGGAAGCATGGTGTTCAGGCCGTCCATGATCTTTTGGACTTGTGAGCCGGTCAGCAAAAGCTCAGTGCCCAAGATTGGCTGCTGAATATGGACGCAGGCCTCGATGATAAATGGGATCAGTGGGCCCAGGCTGTACATGTGCTGGGTCTGAGCTTTCAACGCGCTCACTCGCCCATGAAGAGCGGACACGTGTCGGGAGCAGTTCCTGAGTTTAGACTGTGCGTTGGCAAAAGCAGCACGCGAGTGTTTGATCTTCAGTAACTCTGCCTTCAGCCCGCTCAGAGTCTCGGCTGCCTTCTCTGTTTCTCTCTCCAGCTCTGGTATCTGCCTGTTGAGTTGGTCCAGTTCCTCCTCATCCTTCGTGACACTCGCCTTCAACTGCGAGAAGTCCTCCGAAGCTATGTCGACTTCTGACTTCCGGTACATGCGCTCTTTCTCAAAGGCCACTGCCATTGGGATCCCTGCAAAGAAAATCCAACATTCTTCTCAGGCCGAAGTGACAAAACAGAACCTCAATTGCATGTAGAAACTCCACAACTCCCAGCCCCACTGAAAACCCAACTACAGATCCCAGCCCCACTCCCAGCCCCACTGAAAACCCACCGACAGATCCCAGCCCCACTCCCAGCCCCAATGAAAACCCATCGACAGATCCCAGCCCCACTGAAAACCCATCGACAGATCCCAGCCCCACTGAAAACCCATCGACAGATCCCAGCACCACTGAAAACCCATCGACAGATCCCAGCCCCACTGAAAACCCAACTACAGATCCCAGCCCCACTCCCAGCCCCAATGAAAACCCATCGACAGATCCCAGCCCCACTGAAAACCCATCGACAGATCCCAGCCCCACTGAAAACCCATCGACAGATCCCAGCACCACTGAAAACCCATCGACAGATCCCAGCCCCACTGAAAACCCATCGACAGATCCCAGCCCCACTGAAAACCCATCGACAGATCCCAGCCCCACTGAAAACCCATCGACAGATCACAGCACCACTGAAAACCCACCGACAGATCCCAGCCCCACTGAAAACCCATCGACAGATCCCAGCCCCACTGAAAACCCATCGACAGATCCCAGCCCCACTGAAAACCCATCGACAGATCACAGCACCACTGAAAACCCACCGACAGATCCCAGCCCCACTGAAAACCCATCGACAGATCCCAGCCCCACTGAAAACCCATCGACAGATCCCAGCCCCACTCCCAGCCCAACTGAAAACCCATCGACAGATCACAGCACCACTTAAAACCCACCGACAGATCCCAGCCCCACTGAAAACCCATCGACAGATCCCAGCCCCACTGAAAACCCATCGACAGATCCCAGCCCCACTCCCAGCCCCACTGAAAACCCATCGACAGATCCCAGCCCCACTCCCAGCCCCACTGAAAACCCATCGACAGATCCCAGCCCCACTCCCAGCCCCAATGAAAACCCATCGACAGATCCCAGCCCCACTGAAAACCCACCGACAGATCCCAGCCCCACTGAAAACCCACCGACAGATCACAGCCCCACTGAAAACCCATCGACAGATCCCAGCCCCACTGAAAACCCATCGACAGATCCCAGCCCCACTCCCAGCCCCACTGAAAACCCATCGACAGATCCCAGCCCCACTGAAAACCCATCGACAGATCCCAGCCCCACTGAAAACCCATCGACAGATCCCAGCCCCACTGAAAACCCATCGACAGATCCCAGCCCCACTGAAAACCCACCGACAGATCCCAGCCCCACTGAAAACCCATCGACAGATCCCAGCCCCACTGAATACCCATCGACAGATCCCAGCCCCACTGAAAACCCACCGACAGATCCCAGCCCCACTGAAAACCCACCGACAGATCCCAGCCCCACTCCCAGCCCCACTGAAAACCCATCGACAGATCCCAGCCCCACTGAAAACCCATCGACAGATCCCAGCCCCACTCCCAGCCCCAATGAAAACCCATCGACAGATCCCAGCCCCACTGAAAACCCAACTACAGATCCCAGGCACACTCCCAGCCCCACTGAAAATCCATCTACAGATCCCAGCCCCACTCCCAACATGCTGAAGACTAGCCTTGCAAATCCCAAACCCATAAAATCCCAACTAAAAGCAAACCTGTAGGTCTAACTTCTCAATCCCATGGAAAGCCTATCATTTCTGCCTGTGCCAATTTCCACTAGCACCCAAAACATTGATTTTAAAATCCTTGCCCTGATTTACAAATTCTTCCCTGGCCTCAATGTGCTCCAGCGCTGTGCCCCAGACCACACGTTGTTGCGAAGTTTAGTTCCCCTCTCTCCATCCACTGCCAATTAGTGCAAGGGCCTTCAGTCACTCGCCCCCTATGCTCTATACTCCTCCTAACCCTCTCCGCATCCCCACATCTCCTCCCACCTTTAAAACCTGTCATCAAAATCTGCCTCTTCATCGTGCTTTGGTTCTGGGTTTTTTAGTCCTTGTTCTCCCCAACGCCCCCTCCTCCCCCCCCACCCCAACACCCCCAGAAACTCTGAAATATTTTGCTTTGTCCAGATTGTTGCTGTAGTGAATTAATTCACCCTTTACTCCAGAGAATGGGAGAGAGATCCCCACACAGGTCTGCTTTTCCGTCCTGAATAGTCTTTCCGTGGGAAATAGTCACTATCATCATGTTAGGACTATCTCAAAGAGCAACCACCTGCATTTATATAGCGCCTTTAATGTAGTAAATCATCACAAGGTACTCCACAAAAGCGTTATCAGACAAGATTTGACAAGCCACAAAAGGACAGGTGACCAAAGAGGTAGGTTTTAAGGAGTGTCTTAAAGGAGGCGGGAGAGAGGTAGAGAGGCGGAGAGGTTTATAGGGAGGGAGTTCCAGAGCTTGGAGCCCAGGCAGCTGAAGGCACGGCCAACAATGCTGGAGCGATTATAATCAGGGATTCTCAGGAGGCTACAATTGGAGGAGCGCAGACATCTCGGGGGGTTGTGGGGCTGGAGGAGATTACAGAGATAGGGAGGGGCGAGGCCATGGAGGGATTTGAACATAAGGGTGAGAATTTTAAAATTAAAGCGTTGCCGGACTAAGAGCCAGTGTGATCACAGGGGTGATGGGTGAACGGGACTTGGTGTGGGTTAGGACTTGGATGAGCTCAAGTTTCCAGAAGATGATGGGAGGCCAGTCAGGATTGCGTTGGAATAGTCGAGTGTGGAGGTAACAAAGGCATGATGAGGGCTTCAGCAGCGGATGAGCTGAGGCAAGGGCGGAGTCGGGCGATGGTATGGAGGTGTAAAACAATAGTTAATTCTCCTTAGGCACATAAAGGAAGTATGTTGAGAAATGCTACCTTACCGATACATGGGATAACGAAACTCAGCCCAATTCCGATGTCTCTTCCAGTTTGCTTTTCTCCCTTTTTCGCCCTGGCCGCCCTCAGCGTCTGCTCCGCTTGCTTCAGCCCAACCGTGTCTGTTTGGACCCGGCCCTTAATCCGCTGCCTCTGATTCTCCAACACTGCCAACTCATCGTGCGTCGACTTGATGCATCTTTGCAGCTCCTTCTGCTCCTTGCTCAGTTTGCCGTGCTGAGCAGTCAGTCTTTCACAGCCGGCATCGACGAGATCGACAACACTGCCAGCAGCCTCCTCCGCGGCCAGGGTCTCTCTCTGTGCCGTTTCAACCTCGCTCCTCAACTGTCGACACTCCGGCTCGCTGAGGTCCCCTCCGCCCACGCTGACCGCAAGCGCAAGGAGTGACAGGATGGAAGAGATCCCCTTGAGGAAGTGGGGCAAAGTGGCCTCTTTGAAGTCCCGCTCGTGTATCTCACAATCCTCCATTGTGCTCAGGGTTAATCTGCAGCGTCACAAGCAATTAATGCCAGTCAGTATCGATGGAAGACAGAAACAAAATACACTGACGCCAAGCTCATTTCAGATCTACAGCAATATGGATTTCATTGCAGTTGATCTCAGAGGTAGGAGAGAGGGATTACCTCGGATATACGGCACAGAAACAGGCCATTTGGCTCCACTCGAGCCTCCTCCCGTCTTTCCTCATCTAAATCTATCCACACAACCCTCTATTCCCTTCTCCCTCATATGCTTGTCTAGCCTCCCCTTAAATGCATCGATACTAATCTACACAAGAACATAAGAAATAGGAGCAGGAGTGGGACATTCGGCCCCTCGAGCCTGCTCCACCATTTAATAAGATCATGGCTGATCTGATCATGGACTCAGGTTCACTTCCCTGCCCGCTCCCCATAACCCTTTACTCCCTTAATCGCTCAAAAATCTGTCTATCTCCGCCTTAAATATATTCAATGACCCTATACACCGCTGCTCAGCACTGCCCTCCAATCATCAATGACCCAGCCTTCTCAGCTCTCTGGGGCACAGAATTCCATAGATTTACAACCCTCCGAGAGAAGAAATTTCTCCTCATCTCAGTTTGAAATGGGCGGCCCCTTATTCTATGTCCCCGGGTTTTATTTTCCCCTATGAGTGGAAATATCCTCTCTGCATCCACCTTGTCGAGCCTCCTCATTATCTTATATGTTTCAATAAGATCCCCTCTCATTCTTCTGAACTCCAAGTGTATAGGCCCAACCTACTCAACCTATCCTCATAAGTCAACTCCCTCATCTCCAGAATCAACCTAGTGAACCTTCTCTGAACAGCCTCCAATGCAAGTATATCCCTCCTTAAATATGGAGACCAAAACTGTACGCAGTACTCCAGGTGTGGCCTCACCAATACAGTACAGTTCTCTTCAACCTCTCCCTGTGGTAGTGAGTTCCACATTCTCACCACTCTTTGCAGAAATAACTTTCTTCTGAATTCCCTGTTGGATTTCTGGGTGACTATGTTATATTGATAGCCTCAAGTTATGCTCTTCCCCACAAGTGGAAACATTCTCTCTGTATCCACTCCATCAAAACCTTTCATAATTTTAAAAATCTCGATTAGGTCACCCCTCAGCCTTTTCTTTTCAAATGAAAAGAGACCTAGCCTGTTCATCCTTTCCTGATAGGTACACCCTCGTATTTCTGGTATCATCCTTGTAAATCTTCTCTGCAACCTCGTAAGTGCTTCAATATCTTTTTTATAATATTGCGACCAGGACTGTACGCGGTACTCCAAGTGTGGTTTAACCAAGGTTCGATACAGGTTTAGCATAACTTCCCTACTTTTCAATTCAGGAGGGGCGAAGGAGCGGCAAGAGTCCGTAGAGGGAAGTGACCGGGGGCCCAGGAGAGACGTGAATCTGGGGTCCAGAAGAGGCGAGGGCCCAGGGGCAGCACGGGCCCAGCCCACACTGCGATATGTGTGTGCGCTCGGTTTGTGCAGCAGAGCTGGTCTCCAGTTAGTTTTGGGTAATCCTTGCCACTGGACCAAGACCTAGCTCTGTCAAGCCCGTGTGGTGGCTGGTGTGTAAAAAAAAATCCAAGCACAGGCATCTTCCACCTTCAGGATGTAGTTCGGAATCTCGAAATATTAGGTCCTTCATTGAAACACCTGTGAACTCATCTCTTTTTGGCGTGGAAGCAAGTCATCCTCGCTTTGAGGGACTGCCTATGACGATGACTTTTCAATTCTATACCATTAGAGGTATTCAAGCCTGGGAGGGCAGCAGGAGTTCAGGGTGGGGCAGGGGGACAGGTACCCAAAGAGGGAAGGGGCAAAAGGCATTGTGACTCTCCAGCACAGGCTCGATGCGCTGAACAGCCTCCCTCTGTAACTGGGCCGAGGGCTCAATTACGGAGCGTCCACCAAAATAAACAACTAGCTGGGTTTAGGCAGTGCCTTTAATGGTCCAAAGCATCCTGAGGGGTTTCCCTAGACAAGCAAATGGCACAGGAAGATACCAGGTGGGGAATTGGAGAGAATTCCCCGTGTGAGCAGCAGGTCGTTGCCTGCCCGCTGGGCTGGATGCCCCGGATCGCCAACTCATCCCAGTCCCCAGGCCCCACACCACCCTGGCCTCACCCACAGCCCAGGGCTCGGGCCTGGCCTAGGCCTCAGTCCCCAGGCCCTGCAGCACACCGGCCTCACCCATAGCCCAGGGCTCAGGCTTGGCCTAGGCCTCAGTCCCCGGACCCCACACTCTCCCAGCCTCACCCACAGCCCAAGGCTCAGGCCCAGCCTAGGCCTCAGTCCCCACACTCTCCTAGCTTCACCCACAGCTCAGGCCCAGCCCAGGCCTCAGTCCCCGCACTCCCAGCCTCACCCTCACCCACAGCCCAGGGCTCGGGCCCAGCCTAGGCCTCATTCCCCACACTCTCCCAGCCTCACCCACAGCCCAGGCCCAGCCTAGGCCTCAGTCCCCGGGCTCCGTTACATTTCTCATTAAGCATGGGCTCGGGCCGTGGACTGGATGGGCAGCTGCTTGGCCTGGAGCCGATCGGGGCCACCATGGTTATGCCGCTCGTCCCGGAGACAAAACTCAGGTGGGAAAAATATATATATATATTTTTTAAAAAGACTTGTGTGTTGGGGGAAGTGGTTGAGATCGCTGGTCTCCACTCAGCACTTTCTCATATCCAAGATCAAGAACTCACTTTGTGAAGGAGTAGGGGCAGAAGGTAAGGAGCTATGATAGTATGAGTGGGAGATAGAGAAAGGTAGTTCTTCATAGATCTTGGGTGTGAAGAAGTGCTACGTGGAGACCAGCAACCTCAACCATGTTCCCCAACTCTTACTCGGGGTCTAATCCCCTTTCATGAATTGGGGGGAGAGAACCCCCTTTCATACTTTCTTCGACTTCAACTCCACTTTCCCATCTGATCCCCATAACAAAAATCTATCGATCTCCACCATGAATATGTTCAACGACTGAAGTTCCGCAGAAAATTGGAGCAGAGAATTCCAAAGGTTCATAACCCTTTGTGTGAAGAAATTCCTACTCATCTCGGTCTTAAATGGCTTACCCCTTATCCTGAGACTGTGACCCCTGGTTCTAGAGTCTCCAGCCAGGGAAAACAATCTCCCAGCGGCTACCCTATCAATCCCCCTCAGAATCTTGTGTTTCAATTAGATCACCTTTCACTCTCCTAAACTCCAGAGAGTATAGGCCCAATCTACTCAATCTCTCCTCGTAGGACAACCCTCTCATCCCAGGGATCAGTCTAGTGACGCTCCATTGTACCAGCTCCAAGGCAAGTATGTCCTTCCTCAGATAAGGAGATCAAAAACTGTGCACAGTACTCCAGGTGTGGTCTCACCAAGGCCCTGTACAATTGTAGCAGGTCTTCCTGACTCTTGTACACCAATCCCTTGCAATAAAGGCCAACATGCCATTTGCCTTCCTTATTGCTTGCTGTACCTGCATGCTGACTTTCTATGTTTCCTGTACAAGGACCCTCAGATGCCTCTGAACACCAAGGGGGAGAAATTCGGCTGCTTTGAACCTTCCATTAGCACCTGCGGGGGCGGTACATAATTGGCCTTTCCCTTTAAGCGAGGGAAGGCGTCTGTAAAGACGGCAGCACTGCACTAAACACTGTTCCACACTCTGCCGCTACCTCCTCTCTCACTCATTTAACGCTCGAAGGGAAGAGCTTGATTTAGCGCTCAACTTGCCTCTTGGAGCACTAAAGCCAAGTTCCCGGGAGCAGCAAATCATTTTTGCCTGGATACTTTTGCGATTCTTTAAACGTTATCGCCTCAAACTATGCAAGTTCTTTGCCCCAACATTTAATAGTGTCTCACCATTTACAAAATATTCTGATTTTCTGTTCTTCCTTCCAAAGTGAATAACCTCACATTGCCCCAACATTATACTCCATCTGCCGCCTTACTGCCCACTCACTTCACCTGTCTATATCCTTTTGCAGGCTCTTTGTGTCCTCCTCACACCTTGCTTTGCCACCTAGCTTTGTATGGTCAGCAAACTTAGATACATTGTACTCGGTCCCTTTAGCTAGGTTATTGTAAATAGCTGAAGCCCAAGCATTGATCCTTGCGGCACCCCACTAATTACAGCTTGCCAAACGGAAAATGGCCCATTTTACCCTACTCTCTGTTTTCTGTCTGTTAATTAACCCTTAACCCATGTTTCCTTATCTTGCTTAACAACCTTTTATGTGGCACCTTATCGAATACCGTTTGAAAATCCAAATATACTACATCCACTGGTTCCCTTTTTATCTACCCTGCTAGTTACATCCTCAAAAAATACACATTTGTTAAACACAATTTCCCTTTCATAAAACTATGTTGACTCTGCCTAATCATACTATGATTTTGTAAGTACCTGTTGCCACTTCTCTTATAATGGATTCCAGCATTTCCCCGACGACTGATGTCAGGCTAACTGGCCGATAATTCCCCATTGTCGTTCTCCCACCCTTCGAGATTGGCAGAGTTACATTTGCTACCTTCCAATCCGCTGGGACCATTCCTGAATCTCGACAATTTCAGAAGAGCACAACCAATGCATCCCCTATCTCTGCAGCCAGGGGAAGGGACTGCAGACATAGTGGAAGAGTTAGAGTTCCTTGGGACGTTTCACTTTGTTACAGCGCTATACAAGTACTGGAGTCCAGGTCATATCCTCAGGATAAGGGTTGGCCATGTAAGACTGAGATGAGGAGAAATTGATTGAGGTGTATAAAATTATGTGGGGCCAAGATAGAGCGGGTAGGAAGGACCCATTTCCCTTAGCAGAGAGGTCAATAACCAGGGGGCAATGATTTAAAGTAATTGATAGGAGGTTTAGAGGGGAGTTGAGGAGGACATTTTTCACCCAGAGGGTGGTGGGGGTCTGGAACTCACTGCCTGAAAGGGTGGTAGAGGCAGAAACCCTCACCACATTTAAAAAGTACTTGGAAATGCTCTTGAAGTGCTGTAACCTACAGGGCTACGGACCAAGAGCGGGAAAGTGGGATTAGGCTGGATAGCTCTTTTCCGACTGGCCTCCTTCTGTGCCATAAATTTCTATGATTCTGATTCTATAAACCTATTCATTCAGAGGGTTCTAAATCTTTGGAATTCTGTACCACAGAGGGCTGTGGATTCTCAGTCATTGAGTATATTCAAGGCCGATATCAATAGATTTTTGGACATTTAGTCAATCAAGGGATATGGGGATCAGGCGGGAAAATGGAGTTGAGGTCAAAGATCAGCCATGATCTTATTGAATGGCAGAGCGGGATTGAGGGGCCGTATGGCTGAATCATAATTCTTCTGTTCTTATGATACACAGAACAACATAACGAGATCACCCCCTGGCCCAACTACAGTGTTTAATCACCCAACATTCCATGTATTAGAATTCCCAATTTGGGATTAGCCTTGATCCCGGAATGATTTGTCTTTTCATTGCTCGGTGACTGAGAGTTGAGTTGAGGTCGAACATCAGCCAGTGCCCAACTTAGTTTCGTGGCTTTTGGAATATGGCTAATCCTGGGTTGGATAAACTGTTTTGATTGAGGTCGAGTTGCAGGGTGAGAGGCGTAAAGATACCGAGACAGGAATATTGCATTGAATTGGTCCCGAGGATCCATTTCTACCCCCTCATTCTAGACCCTCAACCAACGGCAACAGTAGGGTCTCAGAGCACCGTGTGCAGTATTGGGCTCCACGCTATGGGAAATTATTGAGGCTTTAGCGAGGTTACAGCATAGGTTCACCAGGATGCTGCCTAGTCAGAGGAAGAAAGATTTGAAACTTTGGGGCTGTTTTCATTAGAACTTCAGGGTGATTTGAAAGAGATTTAGGAGCAGGGGTAGTCCATTTGGCCCCTCGAGCCTGCTCCGCCATTCAATAAGATCACGACTGATCTTCGACCTCAACTCCACTTTCCTGCACTATCCCCATATTCCTTGATTGCCTTAATATCCTAAAATCTATCGATCTCTGTCTTAAATATACTCCACAGCCCTCTGGAGTAGAAAATTTCAAAGATTCACCACCCTCTGAGTGAAGAAATTTCTCCTCATCTCAGTCCTAAATGGCCGACCCTTATCCTGAGACTGTGACCCCTGGTTCTAGACTCCCCAGCCCGGGGAATCATCCTCCCTGCATCTACCCTGTCAAGCCCTACAATAATTCTGTCGGTTTACAATTATGAAGAGGTGGGAGAGTAACAGCTAGAAACAGACTGCTTTGGCAGGTTGAGGACTCCAGAATGAGGTGCCAAGATTAAATGAAAGAGGTTTATAACAGAGAGCATATAGTAAAAATATATAATAAAATCAAGTGTTGTATTAAAACATAACCTGGCCCTAGAGTGGCTGAATAAGGAGTGCTGAGTCACATGTCATGGTCCGCACAAAGGAGACACTGATCACCGTGGCAACCTGTAGACCCGGGTTCCGGATCGGCTGAAGTTAGAATCACCATGGAGACCTTACATAACTGAGCCATAACAAAGACAATGGATACAGGGGGTGTCAATCTATTCCCGAGCTGTATTCCAAGAAGACCACGGGTGGTAAGCCATCAATCTAAAAGTGCGGTCCAAATCTCAGGGACTATAACATGACCATGGGTGTCCTGATCCTAAGAGGACGTGTGCTACACCACATTGAGACATCTGAAAAGCATCAAAGGTCTCCACTGAGAGCACGGACGAGGCTCAGTTTTACATCTCACCCAAAAGACGGCATCTCCGACAGTGTAGCACTCCCTCAACACTGCACTGGGAGTGTCAGCCTAGATTTTTGTGCTCAAGTCTCTGGAGTGGGACTTGAACCCACAGAGGCGAGAGTCATCATCATAGGCAGTCCCTCGAATCGAGGATGACTTGCTTCCACGCTGAGAAGGGATGAGTTCACAGGTGTTTCAATGAAGGGCCTAATATTCCGGATCCCGAACTACATCTTGAAGGGTGGAAGATGCCTGTGTATGGGTTTTTTTAACGTGTGGTGGCTGTTGCACACCAGCCACCACACGGGCTTGACAGAGCTCGGTCTCAGTCCAGTGGCAAGGGTTAACCAAGATGACTGGAGCTCTGCTGCATGGACCTAGTGTGTACACATATCACAGTGTGGGCTGGCCCATGTTGCCCCTGGGCCCTTGTCTCTGCTGGGCCCCGAACTCGTGCTTTTCCTGGGCCCCGATTACATCCCTCTACGAACTCGTGCCTTCTGTACCTGCCCGCACAGCAGTCAGCCGTCGCCCTCCTGCAGCAGCACGTGCTGCTCTCTGCACTGGTCTGCCGCCGCGCGCTGCTCCCTCTAATGGCCCCGGCCTGCTGATGGTGCCACTCACGGAGCCACGGCTGACACTCTGAAGGGATTTCCAAAAAGGATGTGTGTTGAAGTACGTGTGTACATCTGACTAGCATCCTCACCACTAACCATCTATAAACACCCTGTACATGACACATCACTGCAACATTAATGGATATACCATGAACTCTGTTGTCACACAGATTCTTTATGGCTCCTGACTCCTAGTCACCCGCATAAAGCAGTCTTTATATGACAGACCTCTTTCATTTCTGACAAATGTCCCTGTCTCACTGAAAGAGTCTTTATGTAGGAGAGGATGCCAGTGAGAGAGACTATTCCTTCATTGTGCTGTTCATTGAGCATTGATATTCATTTGTCCAAAAACGTCACCATCACCCAATCTCGGAGTCCCAATTAATACTGACATTCCCAAGCCCATTCTACGCCATAGGAGGCTTTAAACAGTGGCCAAACACTGGGGGAGATGCTTCAAATAATGAGTGCACTTTCAGTTAAGGTCAAACAAGGCGGAGGAGACAAAGTCAAGGAAAGAAATAGGGGACATTACAGTGAATCAAAGGCAATGCTACAGATGCTGGAAATGTGAAATAAAAACAGCAAATGCTGGAAATATTCAGCGGGTCAGGCAGCATCTGTGGAGCGAAAAACAAGAGTTAACGTTTCAGGTCAGAATCATAGAAAGTTACAACACAGAAGGAGGCCATTCGGCCCATCGTGTCCATGTTGAGAAAGAGCTACCAGCCTAATCCCACCTTCCAGCAATGTAGGTTATGGCTCTTTATACACATCCAACTACTTTTTAAATGCTATGAGGGTTTCTGCCTCTACCACCCTTTCAGACAGTGAGTTCCAGACCCTCACCACCCTCTGGGTGTATTTTTTTTCCCTCAACTCCCCTCTAAACCTCGTACCAATTATGTTAAATCTATGCCACCTGGTTGTTGACTCCTCTGCTAAGGGAAATAGAGTGGATAGGAAGGACCTACCTCGGCCCCTCAATTTTATACACCTCAATTAAATCTCCCCTCAGCCTCCTCTGTTCTAAAGAAAACCACCCCAGCCCATCCAATCGTGCCTCATAGCTGAAGTTTTCCAATCCTGGCAACATCCTCGTCAATCTCCTCTGTACCCTCTTCAGTGCAATCTTCCTGTAATGTGGTGACCAGAACTGCATGCAGTACTCCAGCTGTGGCCTAACCAGTGTTTTATACAGTTCATGCATAACCTCCCTGCTCTTATATTCTGCACCTTGGCTAATAAAGGAAAGCATTCTGTATGTCTTTTTAACCACCTTATCTACCTGTCCTGCTGCCTTCAGGGATCTGTGGACCTGCACTCCAAGGTCCCTCTGCTCCTCCACACTTCTCAATATTCTCCAATTTTTATATTTCTTTGCCTTATTGCACTCTCCCCCCAATGCATTATCTCACACTTTCCTGGATTGTATTCCATTTTCCACATTTCTGTCCAGCTGACCAGTTCATCGATATCTTCCTGCAGTCTAGAGCTGTCTTCCTCACGGTCAACCACACGGCCAATTTTTGTATCATTTGCAAATATCTTTATCATGCCCCCTACATTTAAGTCTAAAATCATTAATATAGAAACATAAGAACATAGAAACATAGAAACATAGAAAGTTACAGCGCAGAAGGAGACCATTCCGGCCCATCGTGTCTGCTCCAGCCGACAAAGAGCCGCACGGCCCTTGGTCAGCAGCCCTAAAGGTTACATATAAACCCATGAACAATGACGGAAAGGCAAAGAGCACCCAGCCCAACCAGTCCGCCTCACACAACTGTGACACCCCTTATACTGAAACATTCTACACTCCACCCCTACTGGAGCCATGTGATCTCCTGGGAGAGTCAAAAACCAGATAAAAACCCAGGCCAATTTAGGGAGAAAAAATCTGGGAAATTTCCTCCCCGGCCCATCCAGGCGATCAAACGTATACTACAAAAACTACTGAGCCCTGTGGAATCCCACTGGAAACAGCCTTCCAGTCACAAAAACTCCCATCAACCATTACCCTTTGCTTCCTGCCACTGAGCCGATTTTTTGGAAGTGCAAGTTGTTAGAGATGGAACAGGTTTTAAACACGTAAATCCAGGGAAAAGGGCGGCAGGGAGAACAAAGGGGAAGGTTTACAATGAAATGCACAAAACCAAATTGAAAGAAATGGCGAGGAGTCACACGATCAGAATGGAACAAATATTCACCGGTGTGATTGAGCAAAGTGACAGGAGGGGATTGGATGGCACAAAGACGCAGTACTCGAAGACTACAGTTATACCGCACCACCGGTCAGACACCAATGGTGAACAATACTCTGCCTGCCTGAAGGGAGCGCTGCATGTCAAATCATAGAATTATACAGCACAGGAGGCCATTTGTCCCATCGTGCCTGTGCCGGCTCTTTGAAAAAGCTATCCAATCAGTCCCACTCATCTGCCCTATAATTTTTTTTTTTTACTTATTAATATATATATCCAATTTGAAATTTATTATTGAATTTGCCTCCTTAGGCAGTGCATCCAGATCACAACAACTTAAATAAATGTCCTTATGTCACCTCTGGTTCTCTTGTCAATTATCTTAAATCTGTGTCCTCTGGTTACCGACCCTCCTGCCACTGAAATAGTTTCTATCTATCTACTCGATCAAAACCCTTCATCATTTTGAACAGCTCTATTTCCTCTCAACCTTCTCTGCTCTAAGGAGAACACTCCCACCTTCTCCAGTCTCTCCACATAACTAAAGTCCCTCATCCCTGGAACCATCCTGGTAAATCACAGTCCCATGACGCCTAGGTTAGAGAGAGAGTGAATGTCAGTCAGGTCGGGGTCCTCTCCCCTGTGAAAGGCTATGCACGGGCAGTGCTCTGCTCCTCCCCGGGGCCCAGGAGCAGCACGGACCAGCCCACACTGTGATATGTTTGCACATCGAGTCCGTGCAACAGAGCAGGTCTCCAGTCGTCTTGGTCAGCCTTCGCCACTGGACCAAGACCTAGCTCTGTCAAGCCCGTGTGGTGGCTGGTGTGCAATGGCCATCACACATTAAAAAAATCCACGCACTGGCATCTTCCACCCTTCAACATGTAGTTCAGGACCTGGAATATTAGATCCTTCATTGAAACACCTGTGAACTCAAACTTTTTTGGCGTGGAATCGGGTCATCCTCGCTTCGAGGGACTGGCTATGATGATGAGGGCTCCTCCCATGTACAATGTTTGGCGAGGGACACAGAGCATTCAATATAGTGTCCGCAAACTCCACGAATGGCCTCAACTCTGTAAAGCTGAGATCTTTAGCACCTAATCGCATGTCGCCTCATCCCCAACTTCTTCCCTCACCCTTTCTCATCCCTCAACCCCCCATCCCTCACCACCCCCCCCCCCCAATCCCTCATCCCATCCCTCCCCCTACCCTGCCTTTCCCCTCGTGTCCGTACACACACTGTTTGTAACCTGGGTTTAGTAGCTCTGCTGACTGATGGATTCTCCTACCAC
>NW_027253262.1:0-16840 GCF_044704955.1 Pristiophorus japonicus
CTGCCACGATCTCCCACCGCACGTCAGCACCAAACATTCGCCGAACCTCCGCCACGATCGCCCACCAAATCTCAGCCACGATCCCACAACGGGCCATAAAAGAGCTGCAGCGGCGGGCCCTGCAATATCGTGGCCCCCCGACCTGCGAAAGAACACCTCCGCAGGTCGGGCCATAAAAGAGCTGGGGCATACCACTACAACTTCCAGCATGAGCTGACACAAATGGGTGACGTCATCAGGACCCAGGTCGCTGTTTGGAGCGCGGGCAGGAACATCGGCGGGGCCCTAGTAAAGCAGAGGAAGGTCGTGGTGGAGGTGCGATGAGTGATCGAGGCGGAGGAGAGTTGAGGGATCGTGGCTGATTCAAAGAGTAGTCAGATGCTATCTTACATGCACAACATGTATTCGATACGGCTGAGAAATGAATCAAAGATGAACGTTAAAAATATTGTGGTATTTTCTGATCTCTGTAAATCAGTGCTGTGAAATAGAACTGTACCCGTGTCAGAGCCTGTGTCAGCATCAATTCCCCAGCTCAGTCATCCTTATGCCCCTCTGCACAGATTACCAATGCCGTCCCAATTGATGCCAGATGAGAACTCTCCTGCCGACGTTCTCTGGGTACCGGGAGAGGAAAGATGCAGCGCCGTTCACTTTTGCCGGTAAAAGAGTTGTGGAAATGAGCAGCCATGAATCCACTCTAAAATAGATAAGGCATATTCGAGTGTGCCATGCATTCTGGGTACACACGTCCACCATTGCTGCATGGATTTACGTAACGGATCCCTTTAAGATCGGGCCACGGAGAATCGCTTTTGCAAATTATTAATTTGAATGAATAATTACTATGGATTTCCTTGGCTGCAGTTCAGGTCTGTCTCTGACCCATGAGAAGTGAAAGTGGATAGATGAATGTAGCTCAAGCTCTGGCTCACGCTTTATTTCTATTCCATCCAGCAGGCCGGATGAAATGACTTGGCGGCCGGAAATGGCCCCCGGGCCGTATTTTGCCCACCACTGATCTATAATATTTGCTTCCACCACTCCCTGTCGTAGCAAGTTCCACATTCTGGGTAAAAAAGTTTCTTCTGAATTCCCTATTGGATTTCTTGGTGACTATCTTATATTGATGGTCTCTAGATTTGCTCTACTCCGTAAGTGGAACACGCTCACTGTGTCTACTTTATCAAAACCTTTGATAATTTTAAACACCTCTATGAGGCCAGCCCTCAGCCTTCTCTTTTCAAATAGAAAGGTGACCCAGCCTGTTCATCCTTTCCTGATAGTATAACCTCACAGCTCTGGTATCATCCTCGTAAATCTTTTTTGCTGCTTCTCCACTGCCTCTATATTTTCTTTATAACATGACGACCAGAATTGTATGCAGTACTCCAAGTATCATCTAAACAAAGTTCAATACCAGTTTAAACTAGAAGTGATCCAAAACTCAGCTGCCCGTGTCCTAACTCGCATCAAGTCCCACTCACCCATCACAGCTGTGCCCACTGAACTACATTGGCTTCTGATTAAGCGACGTCTCGATTTCAAAATTCTCATGCTTATTTTCAAATCCTTCCATGGCCTCGCCCCCTCCCTATCTCTGTAATCTCCTGCAGCCCCACACCCCCCCGAGATGTCTGTGTTCTTCAAATTCTGTCCTCCTGAGCGACCCTGATTATAATCCTTCAACCATTGGTGGCCGTGCTTTCTGTTGCCACGCCCCAAGCTCTGGAACTCCCTGCCTAATCCTCTCCGCTCTATACCTCTTTTTCCTCCTTCAAGACGCTCCTTAACACATACCTCTTTGACCAAGGTTTTGGTCACCTGCGATAATGTCTACTTATGCGGCTCATTTTCAAATTTTTATCGCATAATACTCCATTGAAGCGCTTTGGGATTTTTTACTATGTTAAAGGCACTATATAAATACACCTTATTGTTTTTGTTTAGCATAACTTCTGTCTAGAAATAAACCCTAGGGCTTGGTTGGCTTTTATACGGTCTTATTAACCTGTGTCGCAACATTTAGCGATTTTTAGTGTGTATTTGTACTCCGAGATCCCTTTGTTCCTCTATCCCATTTAGATTCTCATTTTCCAAGCAATTTGTGACTTCCTTAATTTGCTTACCAAAGTGTAATATATAGTTTAAGAGTATTTTCCTATATTGAAACAGTAACAGCACTTCAAAAATACTGCACAAGCTATAAAGCACTTCCAAAATCATGAAAGATGCTAACTAAATACAAGTTCTTTCTTTTAGAGTATCCTTGAGGTTGGAGAAGTTAATTAAAAGAGTTTGGTTCAACATAAGAACATAAGAAATAAGAACAGGAGTCGGCTATAGGTCCCTTCGAGCCTGCTCCGCCATTCAATAAATTCATGGCTGATCTTCGACCTCAACTCCACTTTCCCGCCCAATCCCCATATGCCTTGATTCCTCCAGAGTCCAAAAATGTTTATGTTCCATTTTAAGAGGTAAATCGGAACAGTCATTGATCTAGAATTTGGCACATTGCAGCATGTTGTTAATCTACTTATTCTACCTATTATAGAAAAAGTTACAGTGCAGAGTTTATAAAGACCATCGGGTAGAGATCATACTCGGGCTAATCACGTATGAATGCTTAGTGCACTTGTACAAACTCCTCTCTATGCTATTCTAACCTGGGTGTGAAACTGAATCATGCTGTGACCAACGTTCCCGTTAAGCTGAGTGGCCGCGCAGTGATCTGGAGGTCCCGTGCAGGCCATTCTCCGAATTTTCATGGACCGCATATATGCGCAAAAATTTAAATGGGCCAAGCAGCCAGTTAAAGGGACCGCACACCAAAAAAAAAATGAGAGGGAGCATTGGTTAGCTAGTATGCATAAATAATGAAGAGAGGAATTTGATATTGAGCCCATTAAGCATTAGTAATTATTATAATTTCTACAGTCATATTATATTTTAAAAAAACTGCATTCAATTTGGATTGCTCGAGCAAAGAGCAGATACAGACAGACCGGATTATATCGGATTGCTTAGGGTATACGGCACAGAAACAGGCCATTCGGCCCAACCAGTCCATGCCGCCGTTTATGCTCCATTCGAGCCTCCTCCCGTCTTTCCTCTTCTAACTCTATCTGCATAACCCTCTATTCCCTTCTCCCTCATACGCTTGTCTAGCCTCCCCTTAAATACATCGATACTATTCGCATCAACCACTCCCTGTGGCAGCGAGTTCCACATTCTCACCACTCTCTGGGTAAAAGGGTTTCTTCTGAATTCCTTATTAGATTTCTTGGTGACTATCTTGTATTCACAGCCTCTAGTTTTGCTCTTCCCAACAAGTTGAAACACTGTCTGTATCCACTCTATCAGTACCTTTAATGATTTTAGAGATGTCTATTAGGTCACGATGGGCCGATTGGCCTCCTTTGGTGTTGTAAACTTCCATTGCTATAAATAGTGTTGCCGTACAGTAACCATAAATGCTGATGAAATAGCACTGCCAATCTTACCTGAGGTGTATGAGCTTTTGCCACTGCTGTGTAACGGTTCAAATTTAGTTCTATCTTTTGATATTGCAGTAAAGCTGTTACTTTGCATGTTTTGGTGGCTACCTGAAGTGATTTTGCTGACAGACCACTATGGTCGAAATACTTTGGGATATGATGTGCAATTAAGTTAACAAGGATTGCGATGTATGTTCAGACAACCATTACTGATATTATACCGTGAATAACCTGATCTTGCAGCTGTGTGGAAGCTGTTGACACTATGAATTGTACCCAAGTGCGGTGTGAGGACCTGCGTTGGTGAGTAGCAGCGTGGAACACTGATTATAAGTTGATCTGTAAAGGCACTTGTGTGCACACGTCAGCAGTTTAATTCCAAAACAAAATTGTCACGTGTGCGAGTAGTGGGATTCTGTATTGTTTTCACCAATTTAATTAAGCAGCTGATTTGATTTTTTTTCATATGCGGTTGTAACATTTATGTTATATTGAATATTGAGTCATTTATCTAATATTTTTGTTGCATTTTGGTTATTGAAAGCCAAAAAGTAACTGTAGACATTCTCAATGAAGAGTTCAGAGTGAAGGATTTCTTCTACCTTTCACCCTTTGCTTATCAGTTGATCCTGAGTTACGCTAAAAGTGTTACATAGAAACATAGAAATTAGGTGCAGGAGTAGGCCATTCGGCCCTTCGAGCCTGCAGCTTCATTCAATAAGATCATGACTGATCATTCAACCTCAGTACCCCTTTCCTCCTTTCTCTCCATACCCCTTGATCCCTTTAGCTGTATGGGCCATATCTAACTCCCTTTTGAATATATCTAACGAACTGCCCTCAACAACTTTCTGTGGAAGAGAATGCCACAGGTTCACAATTCTCTGAGTGAAGAAGTTTCTCCTCATCTCGGTCCTAAATGGCTTACCCCTTATCCTTAGACTATGACCCCTGGTTCTGGACTTCCCCAACATTGCGAACATTCTTCCTGTCTCTAACTGTCCAATCCCGTCAGAATATTATATGCTTCTATGAGATCCCCTCTCATTCTTCTAAACTCCAGTGAATACAAGCCCAGTCGATCCAGTCTCTCCTCATATGTCAATCCTGCCATCCGAGGAATCAGTCTGGTGAACCTTCGCTGCACTCCCTCAATAGCAAGAACGTCCTTCCTCAGATTAGGTGATCAAAAACTGAACACAATATTCCAGGTGTGGCCTCACCAAGGCCCTGTGCAACTGCAGTAAGACCTCCCTGCTCCGATACTCAAATCCTCTAGCTATGAAGGCCAACTTGCCATTTGCCTTCTTCACCGTCTGCTGTACCTACTTACCACCTTTCAATGACTGATGTACCATGACATCCAGGTCTCGTTGCACCTCCCCTTTTCCTAATCTGTCACCATTCAGATAATATTCTGCCTTCCTGTTTTTGCCACCAACGTGGATAACCTCACATTTATCCACGATATACTGCATCTGCCATGCATTTGCCCATTCACCTAACCTGTCCAAGTCATCCTGCAGCCTCTTAGCATCCTCCTCACAGCTTACACCACACCCAGCTTAGTGTCATCTGCAAACTTGGAGATATTACATTCAATTCCTTTGTCTAAATTATAAATGTAAATTGTAAATAGCTGGGGTCCCAGCACTGAATATTGCGGCACCCCACTAGTCACTGCCTGCCATTCTGAAAAGGACCTGTTTATTCCTACTCTTTGCTTCCTGTCTGCCAACTAGTTCTCTATCCACGTCAATACATTACCCCAATACCATGTGCTTTAACTTTGCACACTAATCTCTTGTGTGGGACCTTGTCAAAAAGCCTTTTGTAAGTCCAAATACACCACGTCCACTGGTTCTCCCTTGTCCACTCTACTAGTTACATCCTTAAGAAATTTTAGATGATTTGTCAAGCATGATTTCCCTTTCATAAATCCATGCTGACGTGGACCGATCCTGTCACTGCTTACCAAATGCTCTGCTATTTCATCTTTAATAATTGATTCCAACATTTTCCCTACCACCGATGTCAGGCTAACCAGTCTATAATTCCCTGATTTCTTTCTCCCTCCTTTTTAAAAAAAGTTGTGTTACATTAGCTACCCTCCAGTCCTTAGGAACTGAAGCAGACTCAATTGAATGTTGAAAATGATCATCAATGCATCCACTATTTCTAGGGCCACTATCAGGCCCTGGGGATTTTTCGACCTTCAATCCCATCAAGTTCCCTAACATAATTTTCTGACGAATAAGGATTTCCTTCAGTTCCTCCTTCTCGCTAGACCCTCGGACCCCAATTATTTCCGGAAGGTTATTTGTGTCTTCAGTAGTGAAGACAAAACAAAAGTATGTGTTCAATTGGTCTGCCATTTATTTTTTCCCCATTGTAAATTCACCTGTTTCTGACTGCAAGGGACCTATGTTTGTCTTCACTAATCTTTTTCTCTTCTCATATCTATAGTAGCTTTTGCAGTCAGTTTTTATATTCCCTGCATGCTTCCTCTCATACTCTATCTCCCCCCTCCTAATTAAACCCTTTGTCCTCCTCTGCTGAATTCTAAATTTCTCCCAGTCCTCAGGTTTGCTGCTTTTTCTGGCCAATTTATATGCCTCTTCCTTGAATTTAGCACTATCCCTAATTTCCATTGTTAGCCACGGTTGAGCCACCTTCCCCGTTTTATTTTTACTCCAGACAGAGATGTACAATTGTTGAATTTCATCCATGTGATCTTTAAATGTTTGCCATTGCCTATCCACCGTCAACCCTTTAAGTATCATTTGCCAGTCTATCCTAGACCAATCCACATCTCATGCCATCGAATTTACCTTTCCTTAAGTTCAGGACCCTAGTCTCTGAATTAACTATATCACTCTCCATCTCAATAAAGAATTCTATCATATTATGGTCACTCTTCTCCAAGGGGTCTCGCACAACATGATTGCTAATTAGTCCTCTCTCATTATACAACACCCAGTCTCGGATGGCCAACTCTCTACTTGGTTCCTCAACATATTGGTCTCGAAAACCATTCATAATATACTCCAGGAAATCCTCCTCCACTGTATTGCTACCAGTTTTGTTAGCCCAATCTACATGTAAATTAAAGTCGCCCGTGATAACTGCTGTACCTTTGTAGCACGTATCCCTACTTTCTTGTTTGATGCCATCCCCAAGCTCACTACGACTGATTTGTGTTCTGTACACAACTCCCACTAGCATTTTCTGCCCTTTGGTATTCCGCAGTTCTACCCATACAGATTCCACATCATCCAAGCTAATGTCCTTCCTTACTATTGCGTTAATTTCCTTTTTAACCAGCAACACTATCCCACCTCCTTTTCCTTTCTGTCTATCATTGCTGAATGTTGGATACCCCGAGATGTTGAGTTCCCAGCCTTGGTCACCCTGGAGCCATGTATCCGTAATCCCAATTATATCATATTCGTTAATAGTTGCCTGCGCAGTTAAATCGTCCACCTTATTATGAATGCTCCTTGCATTGAGGCACAGAGCCTTCAGGCTTGTCTTTTTAACACACTTTGTCCCTTTAGAATTATGCTGTAATGTGACCCTTTTTGATTTTTGCCTAGGGTTTCTCTGCCTTCCACATTTACTTTTCTCCTTTCTATCTTTTACTTCTGCCCCCATTCTACTTCTCTGTCTCCCTGCATAGGTTCCCATCCCCCTGTCATATTAGTTTAGCCCCTCCCTGAGTTATGCTAAAAGTGTTGATCCTGAGTTACGCTAAAAGTTTTGATCCTGAGTTAGTTAGCTGAAAGAAAAAAATAAAGACTTGGATTTATATAGCGCATTTGACAACCACCAGATGTCTCAAAGCGCTTTACAGCCAATGAAGAAGATTTCAAGTGCAGTCACTGTTGTAATGTGGGAAACACAGCAGCCAACTTGCACACAGCAAGCTCCCACAAACAGCAATGTGACAATGACATGATTATCTGCTTCAGTGATGTTGATTGAGGGATAAATGTTGGCCAGGACACCGGGGAGAACTCCCCTGCTCTTGTTTGAAATTACCTTTTACATCCATCTTAAATGACCTCAGTTTTACATCTCATCTGCAAGACAGCACCTCCCTCAGCAATGCACGGGAGTGTCAGGTCAGATTGATGTGCTCCAGTGCGACTTGAACCCACAACCTTCTGACTCAGAGGCAAGAGTGCTACCCACTGAGCCATGGCTGACCACAGATGAGGAATTCATTATCAGCACATAAAGCATCTGTATCATGACATCACTCGCTGTAGCTAATCGGGTTTACTATCAGAATACGAAATGTCAGCACGTGAAAGTCTAGTTTGGGAAAATTAAACAGTTAAAATTTATTGCCGTTATATCAAAATTAGCAAGTGAAGCGAGGAGGAGGAAGAAAAAGATATATTCGCCCACAACAGAGACTTTGTGGGGAGTTAATTTTGCTGAGCAGCGTTTGAGAGAAAAGGTTTTAACAGCATGCACTTTTTTTTCGGACTTTGGGGAAAAGCTGTGGTTTTTGCAGCATAATGCATTTGGAAATTTTAAAAAATAGCAGCATAAGAACTTTGTGCATCGACATATATTTTAAGTTCTATACTTCTTTTCATTCAGGAACTGGAAGGTGAACTTCTGACTGCCTGTCAGGGCTGTCGTGGGTTGATGCAGTCACAGGCAGATCTTCTCCCACGTTAATATAGTGCACTGTAAAGCATTGCACACCTCAATGGCTGTATCATTACATAGAATAATATCGAATTTTACAGCACAGAATCAGGTTATTCGGCCCAACTGCGGTGTTTATGCTCCAGACGATCCTCCTCCCAATTCTCTTCATCCATTTCAAAGTAATGAAATCTATCATTAATTTAGTTCTCCATTCTAAATTTCTATGTCCACATTTATGATGGAACTTATTTTTTAAACTTGTCTGGAGTGATTATTTGCACAGAGTTTTTTTGGCTCCTCTGCGAATGCGGTCCTATTTGGTACTGCGCCTGCATACTCAATCAGTCCGCACATGCACAGTACCACACGGTGCGGCAGCTGCAGCCTGAACCACCACGCCTTCATCGCCTCCGTGCGGAGAAGGTCAGGGTGTCGGATGGGGGGGAGAACAGATTGAAGGGGCAGAGAGAGGAGAGGGGATTGAAGGGGGGACAGAGGAGAGGGAATTGAAGGGGGAAAGAGGAGACGGGATGAAGGGGAGAGAGAAGAGAGGGGATTTTAGGGGGGAGAGAGGAGAGGGGATTGAAGGGGGGAGAGAGGATTGAAGGGGGAGAGAGGAGAGGGGATTGAAAGGGGAAGAGAGGAGAGGGGATTGAAGGGGAGAGAGGAGAGGGGATTGAAGGAGAGAGAAAGGGGGGAGAGAGGAGAGGGGATTGAAGGGGGGAGAGAGGAGAGGGGATTGAAGGGACGGAGAGAGGAGAGGGGATTTAAGGGGGGAGAAAGGAGAGGGGATTGAAGGGGGGGAGAGAGGAGAGGGGATTGAAGGGGAGAGAGTGTCATGTATCTTGCATTATTATATAGAACTGTATCCTAACATGCTGTACATGACTGTAATAAGATATGACTTGTAACCACCAGCATACCTTACCACCAGGGGTGCACTTGCAAGAGACAGGTATATAAGGACAGGTCTCAGGCAAGTGCAGCATTCCAGAGCTGTGAAATAAAAGTGCAAGTCCAGAGTGACCTTGACTTCACTACATGCCTCATGTGAATCTGTATTGAGGGGACAAGACTTTACAGTGGCGACGAGTTACGGGATTACAGAATCTACAAAATGGCGAACAATGGATCAGATGAAAATTACAATGCTGGAGACAATTGGGAGGACTTTATAGAAAGGCTCCAGCAAAGCTTTGTAACCAAAGACTGGTTCGGAGACGATATGGCAGACAAGAGAAGAGCCCATCTCTTGACCAGCTGTGGCTCGAAAACATACGCTTTAATGAAGGATCTGTTGGCACCCGAGAAACCAGCAAGCAAGTCATTTGAAGAATTGAGCACACTGGTAAGAGACCACCTGAAGCCAGCGAGCAGCCTACACATGGCCAGACACAGGTTCTACGACTACAGACGCTGTGTGGGCCAGAGCATACACGACTTCGTGGTGGAACTTCGGAGGTTGGCAAGTTTATGTGAGTTCTCCGATGAACTGAGGAGAGAAATGCTGAGAGACTTTTTCATTGAAGGAATAGGCCACGTAGGCATATTCTGAAAGCTCACAGAGACCAAGAACCTGACCTTAGAGGCAGCAGCACTGGTTGGCAGGGGAAGAAGAAACGAGGTTGATTTACAATGCAGGTATGACAACTAACGAAACATCAGAACAAGGAGTTCACAGCATTAGACAAGCTGCTACCCCGACACACAGACAAAACCGGGAGAACAGGCTCTCAACAGCAGGCAGTGGCGCCAGAAGCCATCAAGGGCCACAGGAACGGCCGTTCACACCTCATCAACCCACAATGCGAGCAATCAACTACAAACTGAGAGAAGCTCAAGAGAGATCAGCCAGATGCAGCTCATTCTTTGCAAGCAGTCTGTACTGGAGGTGTGGGCGTGGGCACTCGTCAAGGGGATGTCGATTTCAGCAGGCTGTTTGCAGGAACTGTGAGTATACAGGGCATTTGGCCCGCATGTACACAAAAACGTCAGCTCGGCTGGTATATGAATCGGATGGGTCGGAAAGCGGACCAGAAGACGGTGGGGACAGTACCCGGGACACCGATGTACAGCGGGTCAACATGATCAATGGCTGCTGCTCCTACAACAGGACACCTCCTATAATGATGAGGGTCCTACTCAACGGGATACCTGTCAACATGGAGCTGAATACGAGAGCGAGTCAATCTCTCATGGGCGCTCAACAATTTGAACAACTGTGGCCGCATAAAAGAGACAGACTAAAACTCACAAGGGTCGACACCAAATGAAGGACCTATACGAAAGAAATCGTACCAGTCCTCGGCAGCGCCATGCTCTCTGTCACACACAAAGAGACAGTGAACCGACTTCCCCTGTGGATTGTCCCCGGAGACCTCTCAGCACTGCTGGGGAGAAGCTGGCTGGCAAAACTAAACTGGAAATGGGATGATGTCCATGCCATGTCGTTCGAGGAACGGACCTCCTGCTCAACAGTTATAAAGCGATTTGGACATCTCTTTCAGCCAGGTGTGGGCACTTTCAATGGGGCCAAAGTCAAAATCTACATCACACAGGATGCTAGACCGGTCCATCACAAGGCCAGAGCTGTACCCTGTGATGAGGGAAAAGATTGAACACGAACTAGGCAGGCTTCTGCGGGAAAGCATTATATCACCTGTGGAATTTAGCGACTGGGCAAGTCCCATCGTCCCAGTCATGAAGCCTGATGGATCCGTACAAATCTGTGGGGACTACAAATCTACCATAAACAGAGTCTCCCCACAGGACCAGTACCCGCTGCCCAGAGTGGAGGACTTATTTGCCACATCGGCTGGGGGTAAACTTTTCTCAAAACTAGACCTCACATCTGCGTATATGACACAAGAATTGACCGAGGAATCCAAGCTACTCACCACCATCAACACACATCGGGGCCTTTTCATGTACAATCGATGCCCATCCGGCATCAGGTCGGCAGCTGCCATATTCCAGCGCAACATGGAGAGTCTGCTGAAGTCCATCCCGGGGACGGTTGTATTTCAAGATGACATACTTATCACGGGCAGGGACACTGACTCCCATCTCCATAATTTGGAGGAAGTACTGAAGCGGTTGGATCGGGTCGGCCTATGAGTCAACAAATCCAAGAGCCTGTTTCTCGCACTCGAGGTTGAATTTTTGGGCAGAAGGATTGCCGCTGATGGAATCCGCCCAACAGAGTCCAAAACAGAAGCAATTCGCCTGGCACCCAGGCCCTGGAATGTCTCAGAACTGCGCGCCTTTCTCAGGCTACTCAATTACTTTGGGAACTTTATGCAGAACTTAAGCACTCTGCTGGAGCCTCTCCACGTGCTACTCAGGAAGGGATGTGATTGGTTTTGGGGGGACGCCCAGGAACGCACCTTCAATAAGGCCCGCAACCTTCTGTGTTCCAACAGTGTTTTGACTTTCTTTGATCCAGGTAAAAAAGCTAGTTCTCACATGCGATGCGTCAGCGTATGGGATCGGGTGCATTTTGCAACATGTCAATAGTGCGGGCAAATTACAACCCATAGCTTATGCCTCCAGGTCACTTTCGCGGGCGGAGCGCCGGTGCGGAATGGTAGAGAAGGAGGTGCTCGCGTGCGTGTACCATGTCAAAAAGATGCACCAATACCTTTTCGGGACCAAGTTCACGTTAGAAACCGACCACAAGCCCCTCACATCCCTCCTATCCGAGAGCAAGGCAATAAACGCCAACGCCTCGGCGCGAATTCAACGGTGGGCACTCATGCTGGCGTCCTACGACTATACCATAAGGCACAGACCAGGCACAGACAACTGTGCCGACACGCTCAGTAGGCTACCCCTGGCGACCATGGAAGGATCTGACGAACAGGACTGTGAGATAGTCATGGCAATCAATGCCTTTGAGTCCACAGGGTCGCCCATGACGGCTCGCCAAATCAGAGCCTGGACGGCCAGCGACCCCACGTTATCCTTAGTAAAAAGATGTGTCCTAACCGGTGAGTGGGCAGAGGCTCGCGATGCCTGCCCCGAGGAATTAAAACCCTTTCACAGGCGCATGCATGAGCTATCACTACAAGCAGACTGCCTGTTGTGGGGCAGCCAAGTAGTCATGCCTCTGCGAGGCAGAGAGGCATTTGTCCGGGAGCTCCACCACGAGCACCTGGGGATCATTCTCATGAAGGCCATAGCCAGATCCCACGTCTGGTGGCCTGGTATTGACGCGGACTTGGAGCTCTGTCTGAAGGTGCACCATTTGTGCCCAACTCAGCAATACCTGGCCTACCAAACCATGGTCGCGGGTGCACATACACTATGTGGGCCCATTCATGGGCAAAATGTTCCTCATCGTTGTAGATGCATTTTCAAAGTGGATCGAATGCACCATTTTAAATTCGAGCATGACCTCCACCACTGTGGAGAGCCTCGCAACCATGTTTGCAACGCACGGAATCCCTGACATATTGTTCAGTGACAATGGTCCGTGCTTCACCAGCGCAGAATTCCATGACTTTATAATTGACCACGACATAAATCATGTCAAGATGGCACCGTTCAAGCCAGCTTCCAACGGCGAGGTGGAGAGAGCAGTGCAAATCATTAAACAATGCATGCTTAAAATCCAAGGTCCCACGCTGCAGGGTCGCCTGTCGTGACTGCTGCTGGCATACAGATCTCGTCCGCACTCATTGACTGGGATCGCCCTTGTGCAACTGTTGATGAAAAGGACTTTAAAGACAAGGCTCTCATTAATCCTCCCAGACATGCACGAAATCGTTGAGGCAAAGCGCCGTAAGTTGACTGAGTACCATGACAGAAATTCAAGGGGGAGATGGAATGAGATAGGGGACAAAGTGTTTGTACTAAACTATGGCAGGGTTCCCAAATGGCTTGCAGGGACAGTAACGGGCAAGAAAGGAAACAGGCTACTGGTAGTAAAAATGGACAATGGCAAAACCTGCCGGAGGCATGTAGACCAAGTCAAAATCAGATTTACCAACAACACTGTGGAACAACAGGCAGACTACAATGTGGAATTCGCACCACACCTGGTGGACAGACAGAGGGAACAACTTGAGGAAAGGACAATCCCAACAGACAGCCCAGGCAAGTCAACAACATTCACACCAATTGAAACAGATAGCCCAGGCAAGATACCAGCAACCACACCCAAAGAAAAACAGACACCAAGGCAAACAACTGAACCACAGCTCAGGCACTGCACGCAAGAGCGTAGACCACCTGAGAGACTGAACCTATAAAGACAATAAGACCTTGGGGGAGGGTGATGTCATGTATCTTACATTATTATATATAACTGTATCCTAACATGCTATACATGACTGTAATAAGATATGACCTGTAACCATCAGCATACCTTACCACCAGGGGTGCACTTGCAAGAGACAGGTATATAAGGACAGGTCTCAGGCAAGTGCAGCGTTCTAGAGCTGTGAAATAAAGGTGCAGGTCCAAAGTGACCTTGACTTCACTACATGCCTCGTCTGAATCTGTACTGAGGGAACAGGACTTTACAGAGAGGAGAGGGGGACGGAGAGAGGAGAGGGGATTGAAGGGGAGAGAGGAGAGGGGATCGAATGTGGGAGAGAGGAGCGGGAATTGAAGGAGAGAGAGGAGAGGGATTGAAGGAGAGAGAGGAGAGGGGATTGAAGGGGAGAGAGGAGAGGGGATTGAAGGAGAGAGAGGTGAGGGGATTGAAGGAGAGAGAGGAGAGGTGATTGAAGGGGGAGAGAGGAGCGGAGATTGAAGGAGAGAGAGGCGAGGGGATTGAAGGGGGGAGAGAGGAGAGGGGATTGAAGGAGAGAGAGTTGAGGGGATTGACCGGGCGAGAGAGGAGAGGGGATTGAAGGGGAGAGAGGAGAGGGGATTAAAGGATAGAGAGGAGAGGGGATTGAAGGGGAGAGAGAGGAGAGGGGATTGAAGGGGAGAGAGAGGAGATGGGATTGAAGTGGGGAGAGAGGAGAGGGGATTGAAGTGAGGTGAGAGGAGAGGGGATTGAAGGGGGGAGAGAGGAGAGGGGATTGAAGGGGGGAGAGAGGAGAGGGGATTGAAGGGGGGAGAGAGGAGAGGGGATTGAAGGGGGAGAGAGGAGAGGGGATTGAAGGGGAGAGAGAGGAGAGGGGATTGAAGGGGAGAGAGGAGAGGGGATTGAAGTGGAGAGAGGAGAGGGGATTGAAGGGGAGAGAGAGGAGAGGGGATTGAAGGGGAGAGAGAGGAGAGGGGATTGAAGGGGGGAGAGGAGAGGGGATTGAAGGGGAGAGAGGAGAGGGGATTGAAGGGGAGAGAGGAGAGGGGATTGAAGGGGAGAGAGGAGGGGGGATTGAAGGGGAGAGAGAGGAGAGGGGATTGAAGGGGAGAGAGAGGAGAGGGGATTGAAGGAGAGAGAGGAGAGGGGACTGAAGGAGAGAGAGAGGAGAGGAGATTGAAGGGGGGAGAGAGGAGAGGAGATTGAAGGGGGAGAGAGGAGAGGGGATTGAAGGAGAGAGAGAGGAGAGGGGATTGAAGTGGGGAGAGGAGAGGATATTGAAGGGGAGAGAGGGGAGAGGGGATTGAAGGGGAGAGAGAGGAGAGGGGATTGAAGGAGAGAAAGGAGAGGGGACTGAATGAGAGAGAGAGGAGAGGTGATTGAAAGGGAGAGAGAGGAGAGGGGATGAAGGGGGGGAGAGAGGAGAGGGGATTAAAGGGGGGAGAGAGGAGAGGGGACTGAAGGAGCGAGAGAGGATTGTAGGGAGAGGAGAGGAGAGGGAATTGAAGGAGAGAGAGAGGAGAGGGAATTGGAGGTCGGGGAGAGGAGAGGGGATTGAAGGAGGTAGAGAGGAGAGGGGATTGGAGGGAGGGAGAGGAGAGGGGATTGAAGGAGAGAGAGAGGAGAGGGAATTGGAGGGAGGGAGAGGAGAGGGGATTGAAGGAGAGAGAGAGGAGAGGGAATTGGAGGGAGGGGAGAGGAGAGGGGATTAAAGGAGAGAGAGAGGAGAGGTGATTGTAGGGAGGGGAGATGAGAGGGGATTGAAGAAGAGAGAAAGGAGAGGGGATTGAAGGGGAGAGAGAGGATTGAAGGAGAGAGAGAGGAGAGGGGATTGAAGGGGAGAGAGGAGAGGGGATTGAAGGCGAGAGAGAGGAGAAGGGATTGAAGGGGAGAGAGTGGAGAGGGGATTGAAGGGTCAGAGGGAGAGGAGAGCGGATTGAAGGGCGTAGAGAGGAGAGGGGATTGAAGGGGAGAGAGGAGAGGGGATTGAAGGGGGAGAGAGGAGAGGGGGTTGAAGGGGAGAGAGGAGAGGGGATTGAAGGAGAGAGAGAAGAGAGGGGATTGAAGGGGAGAGAGGAGAGGGGATTGAAGGGGAGAGAGGAGAGGGGATTGAAGGGGAGAGAGAGGAGAGGGGATTGAAGGGGAGAGAGAGGAGAGGGGATTGAAGGGTCAGAGGGAGAGGAGAGCGAATTGCAGGGCGTAGAGAGGAGAGGGGATTGAAGGGAGGGGAGATGAGAGGGGATTGAAGAAGAGAGAAAGGAGAGGGGATTGAAGGGGAGAGAGAGGATTGAAGGAGAGAGAGAGGAGAGGGGATTGAAGGGGGGAGAGCAGAGGGGATTGAAGGGGTGAGAGGGGAGAGGGGATTGAAGGGGTGAGAGGAGAGGGGATTGAAGGAGAGAGAGGAGAAGGGATTGAAGGGGAGAGAGAGGAGAGGGTTTGAAGGGGTGAGAGGAGAGGGGATTGAAGGGTCAGAGGGAGAGGAGAGCGGATTGAAGGGCGTAGAGAGGAGAGGGGATTGAAGGTGAGAGAGGAGAGCGGATTGAAGGGGGAGAGAGGAGAGCGGATTGAAGGGGGAGAGAGGAGAGCGGATTGAAGGGGGAGAGAGGAGAGGGGATTGAAGGGGGGAGAGAGGAGAGGAGATTGAAGGAGAGAGAGAGGAGAGGGCATTGAGGGGACAGAGAGAGAGGAGAGGGGATTGAAGGGGGGAGAGAGTAGAGGGGATTGAAGGGGAGAGAGATGAAGGGATTGAAGGTGAGAGAGGAGAGGGGATTGAAGGGGGGGAGAAAGGAGAGGAGATTCCCTGCTTGTGCCCTCCTGTGCAATGTGCAACCAGGCTGTGTTGGTGTCCTGGGGAGGTCTCTTCCTGCATGCTGTGAATCCCTCGATAAGCATATGGAGAGTGTCATGGGAGAGCCTGGCTGCAGCCCTGCCCCTCTGTGCAGTGATTGTCAGTGAATTCAGCCCTTCAATGCTGTAGAACACTGACTGCACAACTGTCGAACTAAATTTGCGCATGGTCCCTTTAAGGAAACCGACCGATGACGTGTCATCAAATGACATCATCAGATCTGCTGCCTTCAATTTGCTAGCAAATGCTCTGGGCGGGCTTAACAAGCCCAATCCCCCAAAAGGGGGAATTAATTTTACACAATGAGCTGGAGCCAGCAGAGTGGCTATGACCCGCTGCCGACCTTGCCCGCCACGGACCCACCCAGGTCGTGGAAATCGCAGCCAATGACTCTGTTTTGGTTCTACGACATGCATCAAGTTACATTTGTGTATCATTTGGCGGAATTGACAATCCAATTTTCTGCTGACCAGCCTCCGATCTTCCACCCTAAATGACTGGAGCTCATCAAAAACTCTGCTGTACATTTCCCAACATGCAGCAAGTCCCATTGAGCCATCACATCTGCTCATC
>NW_027253263.1:0-16839 GCF_044704955.1 Pristiophorus japonicus
CTAACCCCTTCCCCCCCCCCCCCCCCCCCCATTCCTTTTCCCCGCTGTAATGCAGGAGAAGCTGAAAGCCCTGGTTTGGCAGAGCAAAGCCTACAAGCAGGCCCCGGAGGAGATGGAGAGCCTGTGGAAGACGTGCGGCCGGCTGATGTTCTCGCTGGATGACGGGCAGAAGCAGCTGGGTCTGGGGGCAAAGGTAATGGGGGTTGTCCAGATGGGCCGTGGGGTGTCAACTTTCCAGTGGCTTCACACGTCTCTTATGATGGTATGGGGTGGGTGGGGGGGTTATAAATACTGTGATGGTGTCGGGGTGGGGGGCTGGTGCAGGGGGATAAATACGGATGCAGGAACGATGACAGACAGGTTAAAAACCATCTCGTCAATTGAGCCTGTCCCCCACAATTGCCATACCTTGTGTCATCATCATCATAGGCCGGTCCCTCGAACGAGGATGACTTGCTTCCACGAGTTCACAGATGTTTCAATGAAGGACCCGATGTTTCAGTCCTGAACTCCAATTGAAGATGCCTGTGCGTGGATTGTTTTTAACGTGGGGTGGCCATTGCACACCAGCCACCACACGGGGCTTGACAGAGCGAGGTCTTGGCCCAGTAGCAAGGGTTGAGCCAGGACGACTGGAGACCAGCTCTGCTGCACGGACCCAGTGCGCTCACACATATCGCACACAGTGTGGGCTGGGCCCGTGCTGCCCCTGGGCCCCTCGCCTCTCCTGGGCCCCGGTAACCCTCGTTTGCGGCACCTCCGCCACCATCTCTCGCCCCTCCTCCGCCAAATATTCGCCGCACCTCCGCCACAAACACTCGCCGCTCATCCGCCCCGACCTTCCCGCTCCACTGTACCTGGGCCCCGCCGATCTTCCCGCCCACGCTGCAAAAATGGCGAGCGGGGTTTTGACGGCGTCGCCCCTCTCAAAATCGTCGGGGCAGCTCTGGCGCTGGAGGTTGAAGTGGCCCGCCACTCCAGCTCTTTTATAGCCCGGCCTGCGGAGGTGTATCGCAACATATACACACCCCACCCTACCCGAGACCATGAGATCTCTTGGGAGAGGCAAAAAAAAACACAGATTAAAACATCCCGCCCAGGCCAATTTGGTGGGGGGGGGGGGGGTGAAAAATCTGTGAAATTCCTCTCCGACCCATCTCGGTGATCGAAACTAGTCCAGGAGATCACCCTGGCCATTAAATACCCTGCAGTACCTGCCTTCTGTAAGAGGTGATCTCCGCCGCTGGCCAGGTATAAATCCAGCTTTTGCCTGAATTAATTCCGCGATTCTGCATCCACGACATGAAGCAGCAGGCCTCTTCCACAGGTCCACTGTTCTCTGGGAGTAGAACCACCTCCTGAGAAATACTGGAGTCGTTCTGTGGCTGGGGGGGTGGGGGGGGGAAAGAGGGTGTGAACAAAACAAGCGATCTCGCCAAAAGATCTTGTCCACAAAGTACGGCACAGACACAGGCCATTGGGCCCCCCCGCTCCGTGCCGGGGTTTATGCCCCACCGCTCCGTGCCGGGGTTTATGCCCCACCGCTCCGTGCCGGGGTTTATGCCCCACCGCTCCGTGCCGGGCTTTATGCCCCACCGCTCCGTGCCGGGGTTTATGCCCCACCGCTCCGTGCCGGGGTTTATGCCCCACCGCTCCGTGCCGGGGTTTATGCCCCACCGCTCCGTGCCGGGGTTTATGCTCCACACCAGCCCCCTTCCACTCCTCTTCATCTCCCCCCATCACCCCATCCTTCTATTCCTCTCTCCCTCGTGTGTTTATCCAGCCTCCCCTGTGCTCACTGACCTACATTGGCTTCCGGTTCAGCAACGCCTCAATTTTCAAAATTCTCATCCTTGTTATGAAATCCCTCCAGCCCCAACACCCCTCCCTATCTCTGTAATCTCCTCCAGCCCCGACATCCCTCCCTATCTCTAACCTCCTCAAGCCCCTACCCCCTCCCGACCTCTAACATCCTTCAGCCCCTTCGCCCCTCCCAATCTCTAACCTCCTCCAGCCTCTACACCCCTCCCTATCTCTGTAACCCCCTCGGACCCCCCGAGATCTCTGTGCTTCTCCAATTCTGCCCTCTTGCCCATCCCCTGATTCCCATCGCTCCACCATCGGTGGCCGTGCCTTCAGCTGCCTGGGCCCCAAGCTCTGGAACTCCCTCCTTAAACCTCTCTGCCTCTCTCTTCTCCTTTCAGACGCTCCTTAAAACCAACCTCTCTGGCCCAGCTTTTGGTCGACCTGTCCCAACATATCCGTATGTGGCTCGGGGTCAGAGTCTGTCTGATTTACGCTCCTGCGAAGCACCCTGGGACGTTTCACTGTGTTAAAGGCGCTATATAAATGCAAGTTGAGTGGGCAGGTACTCCCAACAGCCGAGAAGGGATGGGGTGATTATTCTCCATGATAGCTGCTGTGTAAATGCAAGGGGCAGCCTGTAATACAGAGATAAAGTCTCCAATATTGGAATATTTTCCCTCCCTCAGGGTATCACCACCTACTTTTCGGGCAACTGTGATCTGAAAGATGCGGAACTAGCCCAGAAATTCCTGGATTCGAAGGTAGGTGAATCTCTTCTCTGCTTGGGGATTAGCAGGTGGGACTCATTCAGTGTTTGGTCTTATCATCATCATAGGCAGTCCCTCGGAATCGAGGAAGACTTGCTTCCACTCTAAAAGTGAGTTCTCAGGTGACTGAACAGTCCAATACGAGAACCACAGACCCTGTCACAGGTGGGACAGACACTGGTTGAGGGAAGGGGAGGGTGGGACTGGTTTGCCGCACGCTCCTTCCGCTGCCTGCGCTTGGTTTCTGCACGCTCTCGGCGACGAGACTCGAGGTGCTCAGCGCCCTCCCGGATGCACTTCCTCCACTTAGGGCGGACTGGTCTTTGGGCCCAGGGACTCCCAGGTGTCGGTGGGGATGTTGCACTTTATCAGGGAGGCTTTGAGGGTGGTCCCTTGTAACGTTTCCTCTGCCCACCTTTGGCTCGCTTGCCGTGAAGGAGTTCCGAGTCGAGCGCTTGCTTTAGGAGTCTCGTGTCTGGGGGACATGCGGACAATGTGGCCCTGCCCAGCGGAGCTGGTCGAGTGTGGTCAGTGCTTCGATGCTCGGGATGATTCCTGGGATGGCAGGACTGACCTATGAGGAGGGACTGGATCGACTGGGCCTGTATTCACTGGAATTTTAGAAGAATGAGAGGGGATGTCATCGAAACATCTAAAGTTCTGACAGGACTGGACAGCTTAGATGCAGGAAGAATGTTCCTGATGTTGGTGGAGTCTATAACCAGGGGTCACAGCCTAAGGATAAGGGGTAAGCCATTTAGGACTGAGATGAGGAGAAATTTCTTCACTCAGAGAGTTGTTAACCTGTGGAATTCTCTTCCACAGAAAGTTGTTGATGCCAGTTCATTGGATATATTCAAGAGGGAATTAGATATGGCCCTTACGGCTAAAGGGATCAAGAGGTATAGAGAGAAAGCAGGAAAGGGGTACTGAGGGAATGATCAGCCATGATACTGAATGGTGGTGCAGGCTCGAAGGGCTGAAGGCCTACTCCTGCACCTATTTTCTATGTTTCTATGTTGGCCTGCTCGAGAACACTAACGTTGGTGCATCTGTCCTCCCAGGGGATTTGCGGGGATTTGCAGGATCTTGCGGAGACAGCACTGGTGGTCTTTCCCCAGCGATTTGTGGTGTCTACTGTATCTTATAACACCCCTGTGAAGCGCCTTGGGAAGTTTTACTGTGTTAAAGACGCTAAATACAAGTTGTCGTCTGTGGGAGGGGAGAGGAAAATTATCGGCTTTAAATATATTTTGGGAATTCTCTGGTTTTTGGAAACAATGGTGGAGGTTTTTAAAAGATGCATTTCCTTCATCTGCACGATCGCATTGCTGGTCTCGCTTTCCGCCAGAACGGCCACTTAAATACCACTCAGTAACGGGTACCGAACGTTAAATGGGTTGGGTTTATAATCGGATATTGGGAAACAATGAAGAGTATTCGAGATATCGGCACCCGTTATACTCCCGTACCGAGGACTCATAGAACCATACAAAATTTACGGCAGGGAAGGAGGCCATTTCGGCCCATCGTGTCCATGCCAACCGACCAAGAGCTACCCGGCCTAATCCCACTTTCCCGCTCTGGGTCCGTAGCCCTGTAGGTTACGGCACTTCAGGTGCACATCCAAGTACTGTTTAAATGTGGTGAGGGTTTCTGCCTCTACCACCCTTTCAGGCCGTGAGTTCCACCCCAGACCCCCACCACCCTCTGGGTGAAGACATTTCCCTCAAATCCCCTCGAAACCTCCCCCCACTTACTTTAAATCTATGCCCCCTGGTTGTTGACCCCTCTGCCAAGGGAAACAGGTCCGTCCTATCCACTCTATCCAGGCCCCTCATCATTTTATACACCTCAATCAGCTCTCCCCTCAGCCTCCTCTGTTCCAAGGTAAACAACCCCAGCCTATCCAATCTTTCCTCATCGCTAAAATTCTCCAGTCCTGGCAACATCCTGGTAAATCTCCTCTGTACCCTCTCCAGTGCAACATCCTGGTAAATCTCCTCTGTACCCTCTCCAGTGCAACATCCTGGTAAATCTCCTCTGTACCCTCTCTAGTGCAACATCCTGGTAAATCTCCTCTGCACCCTCTCTAGTGCAACATCCTGGTAAATCTCCTCTGTACCCTCTCTAGTGCAACATCCTGGTAAATCTCCTCTGTACCCTCTCTAGTGCAACATCCTGGTAAATCTCCTCTGCACCCTCTCCAGTGCAATCACATCCTTCCTGTAATGTGGTGACCAGAACTGCACGCAGTACTCCAGCTGTGGCCTAACCAGTGTTTAATACAGTTCAAGCATAACCTCCCTGCTCTTGTGTTCTATGCCTCGGCTAATAAAGGCAAGCATTCCGTATGCCTCTGTAACTACCTTATCGACCCATCCTGCTATCTTTAAGGATCTGTGGACAAGCACTCCAAGGTCCCCCTAATCCTCCACACCGCTCCGTATCCTCCCATTTATTGTGCATTCCCCTTGCCTTGTTGCCCCTCCCCAAATGCCCTGACTCCCATTATACTCGCATACCGAGGGCTACTTCGGGGCGGGGGGGGGGGATTGCAAGCGGGTCGCCGTGACTGCTTCCGATGGCCTCCGCAAGCCGAGGTCGAAACATAGAAATTTACAGCGCACGAGGAGGCCGCTTTTGGCCCATCGTGTGCGAGCCGGCCGACAAAGAGCCGCACGGCCCTCGGTCAGCAACCCTGAAGGTTACATATAAACCTGTGAACATTGACCGACAGATAAAGAGCACCCAGACCAACCAGTCCCCAAAGTTCCCCAAGAACAGTGCACTCGCTCAATATTGGACAACCCTGTATCCTGCCAACCAGCTCATTCTATTTAATAATCTATCTTGACGCCTGTACTTGCAGTAAATGGATTCTGGTGCGGACTGTGACCAGACACGGCCTGAGATGGTTCGTTCAGCTTCCTGGGGTTCCTTTACTGAGTTGCGTTGTCCACAGGTGGGACTGTCACTCTTTCTCCCTATATCTAGCGGGGTCGAGAGAGTCGGGGAATATAATCGTACAGCACAGAAGGAGGCCATTCGGCCCATCCAGTCTGCGCCGGTTCTTTCGAAGAGCAGTCCAGTCACTCCCACTCCCCCCTGCTCCTTCCCCGTATCCCTGCAATTTTTTCTCCTTCAATTATTTATCCAGTTCCCTTTTGAAGGTAAAGGCATGATTCTAAATCAAAAAATTGTTGTTCAGTGTTTTGTCTTGTGTTTTCCCCCCAGGGTATCAGCGCCTACAACACCCGCTTGTTCAAAACAGCGGGGGCTGATGGAAAGTCCCTCTACGAGGTCAGGCTGGCCTCCGTGATTAAGGAAGGTAAGTGTTTAAGATGCAGCAGCATCCGTCGTTGGCCCCAATGTCGAGGCCTCTTCCTTCCCTTGTGTTCTGTCCTGTAGCGCCTTCATAACCAGTGCGGAGTTTGATGTAACTTAACCGAGCTGTGCTGAGCTGACATATCGCTACGTTACCCGTAACCAGTGCACAGTGTTAGTGTGACAACCTGTGCCCACACACTGCTCCCAACACGAGAGACAGACCTGTACCCCCCAGTACTGTACCCTAGTGTTATACATTGACAGACCTGTACCCAGCAGTACTGTACCCCAGTGTTATACAGTGACAGACCTGTACCCACCAGTACTGTACCCCAGTGTTATACAGTGACAGACCTGTACCCACCAGTACTGTACCCCAGTGTTATACAGTGACAGACGTGTACCCACCAGTACTGTACCCCAGTGTTATACAGTGACAGACCTGTACCCACCAGTACTGTACCCCAGTGTTATACAGTGACAGACCTGTACCCACCAGTACTGTACCCCAGTGTTATACAGTGACAGACCTGTACCCACCAGTACTGTACCCCAGTGTTATACAGTGACAGACCTGTACCCACCAGTACTGTACCCCGGTGTTATACAGTGACAGACCTGTACCCACCAGTACTGTACCCCGGTGTTATACAGTGACAGTCCTGTACCCCCCAGTACTGTACCCCAGTGTTATACAGTGACAGACCTGTACCCACCAGTACTGTACCCCAGTGTTATACAGTGACAGACCTGTACCCACCAGTACTGTACCCCGGTGTTATACAGTGACAGACCTGTACCCACCAGTACTGTACCCCGGTGTTATACAGTGACAGTCCTGTACCCCAGTGTTATACAGTGACAGTCCTGTACCCCCCAGTACTGTACCCCAGTGTTATACAGTGACAGAGCTGTACCCACCAGTACTGTACCCCAGTGTTATACAGTGACAGACCTGTACCCACCAGTACTGTACCCCAGTATTATACAGTGACAGACCTGTACCCACCAGTACTGTACCCCAGTGTTATACAGTGACAGACCTGTACCCACCAGTACTGTACCCCAGTGTTATACAGTGACAGACCTGTACCCACCTGTACTGTAACCCGTGTTATACAGTGACACACCAGTACTGTACCCTAGTGTTATACAGTGACAGACCTGTACCCACCAGTACTGTACCCGTGTTATACAGTGACACACCAGTACTGTACCACGTGTTATACAGTGACAGACCTGTACCCACCAGTACTGTACCCCAGTGTTATACAGTGACAGACCTGTACCCACCAGTACTGTACCCCAGTGTAACACAGTGACAGACCTGTACCCACCAGTACTGTACCCCAGTGTTATACAGTGACAGACCTGTACCCACCTGTACTGTACCCCGTGTTATACAGTGACACACCAGTACTGTACCCTAGTGTTATACAGTGACAGACCTGTACCCACCAGTACTGTACCCCAGTGTTATACAGTGACACCAGTACTGTACCCCAGTGTTATACAGTGACAGACCTGTACCCACCAGTATTGTACCCCAGTGTTATACAGTGACAGACCTGTACCCACCAGTACTGTACCCCAGTGTTATACAGTGACAGACCTGTACCCACCAGTACTGTACCCGTGTTATACAGTGACAGAGCTGTACCCACCAGTACTGTACCCCAGTGTTACACAGTGACAGACCTGTACCCACCAGTACTGTACCCCAGTGTTATACAGTGACAGACCTGTACCCACCAGTACTGTACCCCAGTGTTATACAGCGACAGACCTGTACCCACCAGTACTGTACCCCAGTGTTATACAGCGACAGACCTGTACCCACCAGTACTGTACCCCAGTATTATACAGTGACAGACCTGCACCCACCAGTACTGTACCCCAGTGTTATACAGTGACACACCTGTACCCACCAGTACTGTACCCCAGTGTTATACAGCGACAGACCTGTACTCACCAGTACTGTACCCCAGTGTTATAGTGACACACCCGTACCCACTAGTACTGTACCCCAGTGTTATACAGTGACAGACCTGTACCCCAGTGTTATACAGTGACAGACCTGTACCCACCAGTACTGTACCCCAGCATTATACAGTGACAGACCTGTATCCACCAGTACTGTACCCCAGTGTTACACAGTGACAGACCTGTACCCACCAGTACTGTATCCCAGTGTTATACAGTGACAGACCTGTACCCACCAGTACTGTACCCCAGTGTTATACAGTGACAGACCTGCACCCACCAGTACTGTACCCCAATGTTATACAGTGACAGATCTGTACCCACCAGTACTGTACCCCAGTGTTATACAGTCACAGACCTGCACCCACCAGTACTGTACCCCAGTGTTATACAGTGACAGACCTGTACCCACCAGTACTGTACCCCAGTGTTATACAGTGACAGACCTGCACCCACCAGTACTGTACCCCAGTGTTATACAGTGACAGACCTGTACCCACCAGTACTGTACCCCAGTGTTATACAGTGACAGACCTGCACCCACCAGTACTGTACCCCAGTGTTATACAGTGACAGACCTGCACCCACCAGTACTGTACCCCAGTATTATACAGTGACCGACCTGTACCCACCAGTACTGTACCCCAGTGTTATACAGTGACAGACCTGCACCCACCAGTACTGTACCCCAGTGTTATACAGTGACAGACCTGTACCCACCAGTACTGTACCCCAGTGTTATACAGTGACAGAGCTGTACCCACCAGTACTGTACCCCAGTGTTATACAGTGACAGACCTGCACCCACCAGTACTGTACCCCAGTGTTATACAGTGACAGACCTGTACCCACCAGTACTGTACCCCAGTGTTATACAGTGACAGACCTGTACCCACCAGTACTGTACCCCAGTGTTATACAGTGACACACCTGTACCCACCAGTACTGTACCCCAGTGTTATACAGTGACACACCTGTACTCACCAGTACTGTACCCCAGTGTTATAGTGACACACCTGTACCCACTAGTACTGTACCCCAGTGTTATACAGTGACAGACCTGTACCCCAGTGTTATACAGTGACAGACCTGTACCCACCAGTACTGTACCCCAGCATTATACAGTGACAGACCTGTATCCACCAGTACTGTACCCCAGTGTTACACAGTGACAGACCTGTACCCACCAGTACTGTATCCCAGTGTTATACAGTGACAGACCTGTACCCACCAGTACTGTACCCCAGTGTTATACAGTGACAGACCTGCACCCACCAGTACTGTACCCCAATGTTATACAGTGACAGATCTGTACCCACCAGTACTGTACCCCAGTGTTATACAGTGACAGACCTGCACCCACCAGTACTGTACCCCAGTGTTATACAGTGACAGACCTGTACCCACCAGTACTGTACCCCAGTGTTATACAGTGACAGACCTGCACCCACCAGTACTGTACCCCAGTGTTATACAGTGACAGACCTGTACCCACCAGTACTGTACCCCAGTGTTATACAGTGACAGACCTGCACCCACCAGTACTGTACCCCAGTGTTATACAGTGACAGACCTGCACCCACCAGTACTGTACCCCAGTATTATACAGTGACCGACCTGTACCCACCAGTACTGTACCCCAGTGTTATACAGTGACAGACCTGCACCCACCAGTACTGTACCCCAGTGTTATACAGTGACAGACCTGTACCCACCAGTACTGTACCCCAGTGTTATACAGTGACAGAGCTGTACCCACCAGTACTGTACCCCAGTGTTATACAGTGACAGACCTGCACCCACCAGTACTGTACCCCAGTGTTATACAGTGACAGACCTGTACCCACCAGTACTGTACCCCAGTGTTATACAGTGACAGACCTGTACCCACCAGTACTGTACCCCAGTGTTATACAGTGACAGACCTGTACCCACCAGTACTGTATCCCAGTGTTATACAGTGACAGACCTGCGCCCACCAGTACTGTACCCCAGTGTTATACAGTGACAGACCTGTACCCACCAGTACTGTACCCCAGTGTTATACAGTGACAGACCTGCACCCACCAGTACTGTACCCCAATGTTATACAGTGACAGATCTGTACCCACCAGTACTGTACCCCAGTGTTATACAGTGACAGACCTGTACCCACCAGTACTGTACCCCAGTGTTATACAGTGACAGACCTGCACCCACCAATACTGTACCCCAGTGTTATACAGTGACAGACCTGCACCCACCAGTACTGTACCCCAGTGTTATACAGTGACAGACCTGTATCCACCAGTACTGTACCCCAGTGTTATACAGTGACAGAGCTGTACCCACCAGTACTGTACCCCAGTGTTATACAGTGACAGACCTGCACCCACCAATACTGTACCCCAGTGTTATACAGTGACAGACCTGCACCCACCAGTACTGTACCCCTTTACGTTCCACTTACTCAACCCTTGGAAGGAACGTTCCCCGAATTGTATTGTCTCTGTGTCTGTATTCTTGGTTTCGCGACTGGAGAGCAGCGGGTTGGGTGACGGGATGCTCCTGCCCCTGGGGCTCAGTGCTAGCCCTCCGCCGCGCCGGTAACCAGTTTGATCTGCCTCTCTCTCGCCAGATGCACCGTCGCAGGGAGAATCCGACAACAAGTGCGGCATTTACGAGTTTGAGGATGTCCAGTTCAAAGTGGTGCGAGGCGATTACTCCCCGCTGATGAAAAAGATTGTGGAGAACCTGGAGAAAGCGAAGGTAAGCTGGATTGGCGAGCGAGAGCCTGAAACGCTTGGCAGGTCACGCAGCACCTGTGGCGAGAGAAACCGTCGATGTCTCAGGCAGGTGACTCTTCGGCAGTGTAGCGCTAAAGTTGCCCGACCAGTAATCCAGAGGCCTAGACTGATGATCCGTAGACCCGAGTTCAAATCCCACCACGGCAGCGGGGGAATTTAAAATCATTGAATTAAATAAATCTGGGATAAATACAGCCCATATCAGTAATCATTATTGGCAGTCCCTTGGAATCGAGGAAACATACAAAATAGGTGCAGGAGCAGGCCATTCGGCCCTTCGAGCCCGCACCACCATTCAATGAGATCATGGTTGATCATTCACCTCAGTACCCCATTCCTGCTTTCTCTCCATACCCCCTGATCCCTTTAGCCGTAAGGGACACATCTAACTCCCTTTTGAATATATCTAACGAACTGGCCTCAACAACTCTCTGTGGTAGAGAATTCCACAGGTTCATAATTCTCTGAGTGAAGAAGTTTCTCCTCATCTCGGTCCTAAATGGCTTACCCCTTATCCTTAGACTGTGACCCCTGGTTCTGGACTTCCCCAACATCAGGAACATTCTTCCTGCATCTAACCTGTCCAATCCCGTCAGAATTTTATATCTTTCTATGAGATTCCCCCCTCATTCTTCGAAATTCCAGTGAATATAAGCCGAGTCGATCCAGTCTTTCTTCATATGTCAGTCTTACCATCCCGGGAATCAGTCTGGTGAACCTTCACTCCCTCAATAGCAAGAATGACCTTCCTCAGATTAGGAGACCAAAACTGTACACAATACTCCAGGTGTGGTCTCACCAATGCCCTGTACAACTGCAGCAAGACCTCCCTACTCCTGTACTCAAATCCCCTCGCTATGAAGGCCAACATGCCATTTGCTTTCTTTACTGCCTGCTGTACCTGTATGCCTACCTTCAATGACTGATGTACCATGACACCCAGGTCTCGTTGCACCTCCACTTTTCCTAATCTGTCACCATTCAGATAATAGTCTGTCTTTTTACCACCGAAGTGGATAACCTCACATTTATCTGCATTATACTTCATCTGCCATGCATTTGCCCACTCACCTAACCCATCCAGGTCACTCTGCAGCCTCTTAGCATCCTCCTCACAGCTCACACTGCCACCCAGCTTCGTGTCATCTGCAAACTTGGAGATATTACACTCAATTCCTTCGTCTAAATCATTAATATATATATTGTAAATAGCTGGGATCCCAGCACTGAACCCCACTAGTCACTGCCTGCCATTCTGAAAAGGACCCATTTATTCCCACTCTTTGCTTCCTGTCTGCCAACCAGTTCTCAATCCACGTCAGTACATTACCCCCAGTACCATGTGCCTTAATTTTAGACACTAATCTCTTGTGTGGGACCTTGTCAGAAGCCTTTTGAAAGACTTGCTTCCACTCCAAAAATGAGTGCTTAGGTGACTGAACAGTCCATTATGGGAAGCACAGTCCCTGTCACAGGTGGGACAGACACTGGTTGAGGGAAGGGGAGGGTGGGACTGGTTTGCCGCACGCTCCTTCCGCTGCCTGCGCTTGGTTTCTGCACGCTCTCGGCGACGAGACTTGAGGTGCTCAGCGCCCTCCCGGATGCACTTCCTCTACTTAGGGCGGACTGGTCTTTGGGCCCAGGGACTCCCAGGTATGGGTGAGGATGTTGCACTTTATCAGGGAGGCTTTGAGGGTGGTCCCTGTAACATTTCCTCTGCCCACCTTTGGCCCGTTTGCCGTGAAGGAGTTCCGAGTAGAGCGCTTGCTTTGGGAGTCTCGTGTCGGGGCATGTGGACAATGTGGCCCTGCCCAGCGGAGCTGGTCGTGTGTGGTCAGTGCTTCGATGCTGGGGATGTTGGTCTGGTCGAGGACGCTAACGTTGGTGCGTCTGTCCTCCCAGGGGATTTGGGCTGCCCCCAAAGGTTTGTCACCATCTTCCGCCTGCTCCGTGGTGACACCCCTCCCTATCTCTGTAACCCCCTCCAGCCCCTACACCCCTCCCTATCTCTGTAACCACCTCCTGCCCTACACCCCTCCCTATCTCTGTAACCTCCTCCAGCCCTACACTGCTCCCTATTTATGTAACCTCCTCCTGCCCCTACACCCCTCCCTATCTCTGTAACCCCCTCCAGCCCCTACACCCCTCCCTATCTCTGGAACCTCCTCCAGCCCCTACAACCTCCCTATCTATGTAACCTCCTCCAGCCCCTACACCCCTCCCTATCTCTGTGACCACCTCCAGCCCTACACCCCTCCCTATCTCTGTACCCTCCTCCAGCCCTATACTGCTCCCTATCTCTGTAACCTCCTCCTGCCCCTACACCCCTACACCCCTCCCTATCTCTGTAACCTCCTCCAGCCCTATACTGCTCCCTATCTCTGTAACCTCCTCCTGCCCCTACACCCCTACACCCCTCCCTATCTATGTAACCTCCTCCAGCCCCTACACCCCTCCCTATCTCTGTAACCTCCTCCAGCCCCTACACCCCTCCCTATCTCTGTAACCCCCTCCAGCCCCTACACCCCTCCCTATCTCTGCAATCTCCTCCAGCCCCACAACCCTCCGAGATCTCTGCGCTCCTCCAATTCTGCCCTCTTGCCCATCCCCCCCAATTTCCATCGCTCCACCATCGGTGGCCGTGCCTTCAGCTGCCTGGGCCCCAAGCTCTGTAATTCCCTCCCTGAACCTCTCCGACTCTCTCCCCTTCTGTATTATGCACCGTAAAACCCACCTTTGACCGAGCTTTTGGTCGCCTAATATATAAGATGGTGTAAGATTCACGCTCCTGTGGAGCGCCTTGGGACGTTTAGACTATGTTAAAGGCGCTATATAAAGGCAGGTTGATGTTGCTGCCTGTCGATCCAGCGCACGGGGAAAGGCGGGTTCCTCGTGACGTTGCTGCGCTCGGGCTCTCGTTAATGGGCTCGGCCCCTGACGGAGGAGGGTTTTGGATCATGGTCGCGCGGTTCGGTCTGATCGCGTTGCGGCCCTCTTTTGCCCCGACAGAGCCACGCGGCCACCCCCAACGTGGTGAAGATGCTGGAGCACTACGCTCGGAGTTTTAGCACCGGCTCCATCAACGCTCACAAGGAAGGGTCCAAGCACTGGATCCGGGACACCGGGCCCATCGTGGAGAGGTGAGGGGCCACCCACTGCTCCCCCCCCCCACCCCCCCCCCCCCGGCACACACAGCCTGTGCACCATGTGTCTCCGCACTGCCACCTCGCTCGCTGGTCCCGTCCGCCCGCATGACGGAGTTAGCAAGCTCTTTCACCGGGGCGGGGGGTGAACATAAGAAATAGGAACAGGAGGAGGCCATTCAGCCCCTCGAGCCTGTTACATTAGGAACAGGAGGAGGCCATTCAGCCCCTCGAGTCTGTTACATTAGGAACAGGAGGAGGCCAGTCAGCCCCTCGAGCCTGTTATATTAGGAACAGGAAGAGGCCATTCAGCCCCTCGAGCCTGTTACACAGGAACAGGAGGAGGCCATTCAGCCCCTCGAGCCTGTTACATTCGGAACAGGAGGAGGCCATTCAGCCCCTCGAGCCTGTTACATTCGGAACAGGAGGAGGCCATTCAGCCCCTCGAGCCTGTTGCATTCGGAACAGGAGGAGGCCATTCAGCCCCTCGAGCCTGTTACATTAGGAACAGGAGGAGGCCATTCAGCCCCTCGAATCTGTTACATTAGGAACAGGAAGAGGCCATTCAGCCCCTCGAGCCTGTTATATTAGGAACAGGAAGAGGCCATTCAGCCCCTCGAGCCTGTTACACAGGAACAGGAGGAGGCCATTCAGCCCCTCGAGCCTGTTACATTCGGAACAGGAGGAGGCCATTCAGCCCCTCGAGCCTGTTACATTCGGAACAGGAGGAGGCCATTCAGCCCCTCGAGCCTGTTGCATTCGGAACAGGAGGAGGCCATTCAGCCCCTCGAGCCTGTTACATTCGGAACAGGAGGAGGCCATTCAGCCCCTCGAGACTGTTACACAGGAACAGGAGGAGGCCATTCAGCCCCTCGAGCCTGATACATTAGGAACAGGAGGCGGCCATTCAGCCCCTCGAGACTGTTGCACAAGAACAGGAGGAGGCCATTCAGCCCCTCGAGACTGTTTCATTCGGAACAGGAGGAGGCCATTCAGCCCCTCGAGGCTGTTACACAGGAACAGGAGGAGGCCATTCGGGCCCTCGAGCCTGTTACATTCGGAACAGGAGGAGGCCAATCAGCCCCTCGAGCCTGTTGCACAGGAACAGGAGGAGGCCATTCGGCCCCTCGAGCCTGTTGCGCCGTTCAATGAGATCACGGCTGATCTGCGGCCTAACTCCATCCACCCGCCTTGGGCCCATGTCCCTTTACTACTGTTGGTTCACATATGGTACAGCAGGGGAAGGGGGGTGGTATCGGGGGATAGGGGAGAGAGAGACGATTGCACGGGGGGGAGGGAAGAGAGGGGAGAATGGTATGGCGGGGGGGGAGGTGTGAGAGGGGTGAATGGTATCGAGGGGGGGGAAGAGAGGGGAGATGGTAACGGGGGGGCGGGGGGAGAGGGGAGAATGGTATCGGGGGGGGGGGGGGAGGGGAGAGAGGGGAGATGGTATCGGGGGGGGGGGGGAGAGAGGGGAGTGGTATCGGGGGGGGTGGGGAGAGAGGGGAGATGGTATCGGGGGGGGGAGAGAGGGGAGATGGTATCGGGGGGGGGAGAGAGGGGAGATGGTATCGGGGGGGGGAGAGAGGGGAGATGGTATCGGGGGGGGGGGAGAGAGGGGAGATGGTATCGGGGGGGGGGGGGGTGGAGAATGGTACGGGGGAGGGGTGAGAGGGGAAAGTGGTGGGGGGGGCAGAGAGGGGAGAATGGTATCGAGGGGGGGGGGAGAGGGGAGAATGGTACTGGGGGAGGGGTGAGAGGGGAGAATGGTACGGGGTGGGTTGAGGTGAGAGGGGAGAGTGGTATCGCGGGGGGGGGGAGAAAGAGAGGGGAGAGTGGTACGGTGGGGGGCAGAGTGTTGATGGTATGGGGGGGCAGAGAGGGGAGAGTGGTATCGCGGGGGGTGACAGAGAGGGGAGAGTGGTATCGGGGGGGGGGGGGAAAGAGAGGGGAGAGTGGTACGGTGGGGGGCAGAGGGTTGATGGTATGGGGGGGCAGAGAGGGGAGAATGGTGCGGGGGGGGCAGAGAGGGGAGATGGTACGGAGAGGGGGAGGGGACAATGGTACGGGGGGGGAAGAGAGGGGCGAGTGGTACGAGGGGGGGGTGGTGGGCAGGGAGCGGTGATGGTATGGGGGGAAGGGAGATGTTACGGAGCGGGGGAGAGAGGGGAGATGATACGGGCGGAGAGGGTGGGGACTGGAGCGGGGAGCTATGATGGTGTGACGGACGTGTGGAGGGACAAAGAACATTGAACTAATGTGTGCTTTTTGGTTCCACAGTTACATTGGGTTCATTGAAAGTTATCGAGACCCGTATGGCTCCAGAGGGGAGTTTGAAGGTACAGCAAAAGATTGACGGGTTATATTTCTCTGTCTGCCTTTCTGGATGGAATGTTAAACCGAGACTCAGGCCAGCGATTGCGGGAGTCGCCAGCGAGGAAGGACTTGAATTTGTTCATGTCAGAGTTCTGCGCATACCCCACCCGGTGACCAAGAATGGTTCTAGGCAAAGGGGCGGTCCTGTATCGGGGCGGTCCTGTATCGGGGCGGTCCTGTTTTGGGGCGGTTCAACCTGTATCTCCTTATGTGGTTCGGCGCTTTGCGGCGTTTCACTATGTTAAAGGCACTGTATAAGATGTTTCACTGTATCTGTTTCTCCCCCTATCCCGCCACAACGACGGTCCCCAGGTTTCGTAGCGGTGGTCAACAAGGACATGAGTGCCAAGTTTGCTCAGCTCGTGGCCTCGGCAGAGTGCCTGCTCCCACAGCTTCCCTGGCCCAAGGAGTTTGAGAAGGACCGCTTCCTGAAACCCGACTTCACCTCGCTCGACGTGCTGACGTTCGCAGGCAGCGGGATCCCAGCCGGCATCAACATCCCCAACTGTGAGCAGCGCGTTACTCCCTCCCCCGCGCCCACCAACGCCTTGTTCCTCCTAACGTTATGTGACACTCACTTGCTTATGTGTCAGTCTCGGTTCAGTGGTTACGCATGGCTCTATCTCTCTCTCACTCTCTATATCTCTA
>NW_027253264.1:0-16837 GCF_044704955.1 Pristiophorus japonicus
GTGCGCGAGAGCTCGAGCTCGAGAGTCAGTGTGTGTGTGTGGAGGCGCCGCCGCCGCGCACCTCACCTCACAGCCTCAGCATTCACACACCACCACAAGGAGAAAAACAAAAAAATCCCCCGGGGGTGCAGCTTCCAGTCACACCCCCCCCCCAAAAAAAAAACAGAGGAGAAACAACAAACAAACAAACAAACAAAGAGACAACCCAACAAGAAAAGGACAAGCATTTGGGATCAACAAGGAAGGAAGAGAGAGAGACTCTTCTACGCCAGAACTTTCTAAGCTCTTTTTTCCCCCTTGTGTGTGCGTGTGTGTTAGTGTGTTTTTTTGAGGAGGGGGAAGTTTGTTGGAATATGGTTGGGGAAATGGAAAATAAGGAGCGACCAAAACCGACCCCAGACTATCTCATGCAACTGATGAACGACAAGAAGCTGATGAGTAGCCTGCCCAACTTCTGCGGCATTTTCAACCATTTGGAGCGGTTACTGGACGAAGGTATGTGGGGTGGCGAGGGGGGGGGACATTCCTTCACACTCATGTCAACACCTATTACAGGGTGAGTGCGGATCTGAATGGCACCTTGTGTGCACCGTGCACACGCCCGAAGGATATATTCGGTTAGATTGCATTAGTCGCAAGGGAGAGGGGTGGGGAAGGGCAGATGGAGACTTCTCCCACCACGCAAACACACAGGGAACTCTTCAAACTCGGGAAATACAATTTGCAAAGATGTGTATTTTTTATAAATGTTCTGCCCGCTGCTTAAGGGGTCGGTCTGGTGCGGTTGGGTGACTCTTGACATTCCCAGATAAGAGTATTTGAAAGGTGTGTGAGCATGTATGTGGTGTGCTGTCTGGCTTATTCTCTTGGTGGGGTGGAGGGAGAGAATATCTACATACAAGGGGTAATAATGGACCCTGCAAAGCACCGACATAAATGCACGGAGGAGTGACAGCAGTGGGGCACTAGCTATACAACACGCCGAGTCTAGATTCATGTGTGTTCTGGTGACAATCTGAGCATCAAGACACCGTGCAATGCTAATTTACTATCGGATGCACTAGCGACTTGTTTGTTCCCCCCCCCCCCCCCCCCCCCATATCCTCATCCCCAGCTTGGAGTAATATTAATGGGATTTTTTTCCTCTTTCACTTTGCATGCGGTGCTCTGGTGATCTAAAGTATTGAGGCGCAGTGATTTCAACAGTGGCGGATTCCTATAGCCCAGGCGGGGTTTAAAGCGGGCAGAGAGTGAGTGAGTCCCGCAGAGAAACTGGGAACATACAGATTGAGTGGAGTGAGCGAGTAGGATCCAGCCGGGACAAGGAGAGCACGGGTGAAATGGGGAGGTGCTACAACCCCGAGAAAGGGGACGAAAAAGGAGGGCTTGCAGACGAGAGTAGGGCAAATAATTTGGAGTGGGGACTGGAGACATTTAAGAGGAGTGGGCACCGATTTGACGGGGAAAGAGACGGTGGTTAAAAGTGAAGGAAGGGAATAGAACAATAGAACAGGCTAATGCCAGCCGTCTTTGACTGTACAAACAGTGGACGATTTGTTCAGTATCGAAGTGCCAAAAACTTTTAGCAGTATTACACCTTCAATTATTTATGTAGCTAACATCTTAAATTCTACTCTCAAGTATATGGCGTGCATTAACAAGTCCGACACAGTTTGAATATTTGTATTATACCTGTATACGCAAAATATTATTGAGACAGATTATTTCTCGGCCTTTGGTGGCATTTTGATATAATTTTTATGGGGTTAGTATTTTCCCATCTTTTTGGTGAATTTAGCCCCGGGTCACTTATAATGGATATTGCGCCAACATATGTCAAATGGAGCAGAATAGGGAATAGCAGCGAGAACATTGTCAGGAAATAATAGTGATGAGGGAAAGCATCAAAGTGTTTCGGGTGAAAGAAGATTGATTGTATTGAGGTTCGATCACGAATTTATATCGCGTTATCTTATCCCGACAGTGGCACAGGAGTCTGATTTTAGGCGGATGTTTCATGTTTTCGTTGGTAGAGCTTCTGTGTATTTTAAAGAGGAAGCAACAGCTGAAGGAGTTAAACTGAACTCTGAGTGGAGTATCAGTAGAACAGCTCAGATTCATTCTTGCGAAAAGAGAACCAGACAGAATTAGAATGGGGAAGGGAGAGTAAAAAACATGTAAGCTGGACTCGGCATTGCCCAAAGTGAGGTCATCATTGATCGGTCAAGCGGTTGGTTCACATTCAGACCGATTTTACTGCAATGTTACTACGATATAGTTTTAAAAAAAGCACTATACTGGGGCAGATTTAACTCTAATGGTGTGGGGGAGAAGTTAATACCAGGAGGAAGTGGTCTTGTCCATATTAATCTAGAGTTGGATTTATAAATTAGAGGCAACTACATAAATTCACGAACTTTGTTGTTAAACAGACCGCACCACCTAATTACAAACAAGTTACTATGCGACCCGTAACGAAAATCATTACAAATAATGCGTCATTACACTCTCATCTCTTTGCACAGAGTCGGGCGTCAGAAAAGACGGCCTGTGACCTTTCCAAATGGTTGCAGGATCCTTTTGTATTAATAAATCCTTTACTGTAATCCATCCGTTTGGAATCCTGTACAGCGTTTTCTCGCACCGTGTCAGTTCATGCTTGTAATTCAGCAATGACTGAGTCAAACAGCTAGGTCAGGCATTGAGAGTATTTCCCCTTTTCCGCAAGGGAAAGGTGCACTAAAGTGGAGGTGGAATGCTTGTAGAATTAAATCGTTGCTTCTGCTTTAGCTAGGAGCCAGGTCACATTCTGGAATCTAACGAGATGTTGCATAAATCTGTCAAACTTAGTAAAAGTTCCATGTTTGAACGCTAGGGTGTGCCAAATCTTTCCTTGAGGAATCATTTAGGCTTTTTTGAAACCAAAGCGCGCTCTTTTTTATGCTACTTTCTTGAGAAATCTTAATTTTAATAAATGCGCTCTACAAATTTATTTAGGCTGCTTTACACTCAGGGTAACTATTTGCTTCAATTGCGATTCCTACATTCATACACGTTTGTTCTGCAAACTGATCTTTATTTCACAAATCAAAACATTTTGATCTCCTACAGAGTAAACGATACGTTAATAACTTGGTTTAATGGAAAGGGAAATATTCTGAGAAACTTTAATTTATTGTCTTAATTATTTTTTTAGTTAGTATAATGAATTCGATGCTAAAATTACTTGGTTCACATCTTTGAAAAACGAATCAAAATAACAAGGACAAGTAAACAATATAAAAGCATTAATTTTGCTCTTGCATATTGTTACATCAAAGGGATACATCACAATTCATAATTTTCGTAGAGGCAGTTAGAACCATGCAAACCAATGAATCGCAATGCTGTATCAGTGTTTTAAAAGAACAATATGGCAGTTTTCATAATTCTGAAAAGCATTATGACTCTTGGACCTTGAACAAATTTGTATTTGGAGTGTGCAGCATACAGACAGTATCGTTAATCAGTATCTGTTCTGACCATTTGCTTTGCACACCTTTGAATTTTATTTACAGAGGTTGTATGAATATATTCCTGAGCTGTTCTTCCAGTAGTTACACTATAACATTGAACGCACCAGTATTTCAGAGCTAAACTTTGCCAAGGCAGTCCTCTGTTCCTTACTGGTTAAAGGAGTCCCTTCCCACATCTTCCTGAAATTCCTCTTGGTCGATTAATTAAAAGACTTTTTATTAATGATATGTGTGCTGCTGCTTTCAAAATAGAACTTTTTTTGCCAGGAAGATTGGGAAAGTGAACCTTTTCAAATAAAAAACAATTTATTATTGTAGCTGTTGAATTGTCATTTAAAAGAAAAAGGCATTCTGAGAGCTTTGCTTCACTGAACTTTTTTGTTTGGAAAAGCATACACCGAGGTTGAACTATTATTTTATAGTAAAATGTTAAGGATATATAACAGGATAATCAGTAGGAAGTGCACTTTTATCACAGTACAACAAACATCGGGAAGAGAGGCTTTCCGGAGTGTGACATTTAATATGTTTCCTGGAATTGTAAGATTCCATGTCCAATTTATATAATACTACATGAGGAGGACAGTTTCTGTTCCTGAGTGCATGTAGTAAGCAACTACTTTGATACACCCATATCATGTCTTCATTGTTCTATATTTAGTAAGAGAGGGCTTTAATTTAACAAGCTTTAGTGACAGACTATCTTTTTTTAATAGTTACTGTTCCAATTTGTTCTAATAGTGACAGTATAAAAGCTTAGTTCATGATTTAGTTTGAGTACCTTAGTTGGTATAGTGTGCAGCAAAATCTAAATTGCCAGTGTCTACATAATGTGATTGTCTTGTTGAAGATTGGCTTGATTTAGATCTTTTATCCATCATCCCTGTGCTTACCAACCTACATTGGCTCCTGGTTCCCAATTTTTAAAATTCTCATTCTCATTTTCAAATCACTCCATGGTTTTGCTCCTCCCTCCCTAGCTCTGTAACCTCCTCCAGCCTTACAACCCTCCAAGACCCTCCATTTCCGGCCACTTGTGCATCCCTGATTTCCATTGCTCCACTGTTGGTGGCCATGCCTTCAGCTGTCTCGGCCCTAAGTTGTGGAATTGAATTCCCTCCCGAAACCTTTCAGCTCCATCCCCTCTCTCTCCTCCTCCTTTAAAGACACTCAAACCTACCTCTTTGACCAAACTTTTGTTCACTTTTTCTAATGTCTCCTCCTTCGGCTCAGTCTCAATTTTTTTTTGTCTGTGAAGTGCCTTGGGATGTTTTACTATGCTAAAGGCTCTATATAAATACAAGTTGTTGCTGTTATCCATTTTCTGTTTTCTTACTTCTTAGTATAGTTTAGTATTGAGGCAGAAGGGAGAAGGATGGTATGATTGACATGGCTGTCCTGTATGATCGTGCAGGTAAAGTATTAATTCACAGCTGACAGTACATTGTTTATATTGGGACTGTTGCAACCAGCAGACTCTGCCTATGTGTACTTGCACGGGTGAGTGGCGTTCAGCTCCCAGCCATTTAAATTTCAAGTGTATTCTAAACACAGGTGGAGCACATTTGCTACATTTACATATACTTTGGATACATTTATAATGTATCTAGGTGTCCTTGAGCACGTTGTAAATTCAGTTAACATTGCACTCCATGTGGTGTCAAACCCAGCAGCGTGCAGGCAAGATGGACCCGTGCGTCTTTTCCTGCCATCATTTCCATGGGTTCATATAAACGGCCTCCTCAGAGTGTCTGTCACTGCTTCCCTCTGGTCAGTTCAGGATCTGCCTTTGGAGTTATACTATAACTTTTGTGTTTGTGCTTCGCGAGGACAGTAAAATTGCAGTATAGGATATACGGCACAGAAACAGACCATTCAATCCAACCAGTCCATGCAGGCGTTGATGTTCCACTCGAGCCTCTATCAGCATAATCCTCTATTCCTTTCTCCCCCATGTACTTGTCCCGCCTCACCTTAAATGCATCTGTACTATTTGTTTCAACCACTTCCTGTGGTAACGATTTCCACATTCTCTCCACTCTGGGTAAAAAAGTTTCCTCTGAATTCCCTATTGGATTTCTTGGTGACTATCCTATATTGATGGCCTCTAGTTATGTTCTTCCTCACAAGTGGAAACATTCTCTCTCTATCCATTCTATCAAAATCTTTCATATTAGGTCACCCCTCAGCCACCTTTTTTCAAGAGAAAAGAGACCCAGCCTGTTCATCCTTTCCTGATATGTATACCCTCGCATTTCTAGTATCATCCTTGTAAATCTTGTCTGCACCCTCTCCAATGCCTCTTTATCCTTTTTATAATGCAACCAGAACTGTACACAATACTCCCAAGTGCAATCTAACAACGGTTCGATACATGTTTAGCATAACTTCCCAACTTTTCAATTCTATACTTCTAGGAATAAACCCTAGTGCTTGGTTTGCTTTTTTAAAGCCTTGCAACTTTTAGTGATTTGTGTGTTTGTACTCTGACATTCCTTTGTTCCTCTTCCCCACCTACACTCGAACCCTCCAAGTAATAAGTGACCTCCCTAATCTTCCTACCAAAATGTAAATGAACTACATTTGCCAATTATATGCCCAATCTGTAAGTTTATTAATGTCCTCCTGTAATTTATTGCAATTCTCCTCAGTATTGACGATCTTCTCCTCCCCCCGCCCTCCCTCCCCCCTCCAAATTTGGTGTCATCTGCAAATTTAGAAATTGTGTTTTTGATTCCATAGTCTAAATTAATATAAATTGTGAACAATAGTGGTCCCAGCACTGATCCTTGTGGAACATCACCACACCTTTTACCCCGACTCTCTGCTTTCTGTCTTGAAGCCAGCTAGCTATCCATTCTGCTACTTGTCTCCTGACTCTGCATTCTCTGACTTTATTCATCAGTCTATTATGGGATACCTTATCGAAGGCTTTTTGAAAATCTAGATAAATTACATTTACTGCATTACCATTGTTTACTCTCTGTTACCTCTTCAAAAAATTCAATGAAGTTGGTCAAACAAGACTTTCCCTTTTGAAATCCATGCTAACTATTCATTATTATATTTTTGGTTTCTAGATGTTCTATTTTCTCCTTTAGTAGAGATTCCATTATTTTTTCTGCCACCGATGTTAAGCTGACTGGTCTATAATTCCCTGGACATGTTCTATCCCTCTTTTTAAATATAGATATTATGGGCCCAAGTTTCGAGCTGCGCCTAGAACGGCGCAGTCCCGACCTGGACGCCCGTTTTTCGCGCCACAAAGTGCGCCGAAAAAAAACCCTCCGTATTCTCCACCTCCCTGCAGGTCTTCTGGCCCACGGCGCGGCGCAGCAGGAGCTGTAGGGGGTGGAGCCAGGTCCCTGCGCTGAAAACAGTGCCGGGACCTCTGCACATGCGCGCTACAATGGCCGTGCATGTGCAGTAGCTCCAGGCGCCCAAAACTGTGTGGGAGGGGCCTGAAGCACGCAGCCCCTAGCCCTGGCCGAATGGCCTCACTGGGGCTGTGTGCATAAGGCTCCTCTCACGGCCAGCTCCTGCTTCCTCCTGACCCGACTCAACTCCCGCTTCCCGCCTCCGGACCCGACCCGACTCCCGCCCCGCCCCCCCCCCCCCCCCCCCCGGACCCGACCCGACTCCCGCTCCCCCACCCCCGGACTGGACCCGACCCGACTCCCGCTCTTCCCCCGCCCCCAGACTGGATCCGACCTGACCTCCCTCCCCCCGACCTGACCTCCCTCTCCCTCCCTCCCCCCGACCCGAACCGACCTCCCTCCAACCTCCCTCCCACCACCCCCCCGACCCGACCCATCGCCACCTACCTGTAAATCTGGTACTGGGGACGGGCCCTGCCCGAAGTCTCGGGCCTGACCCGTTCAGCTTCCCCCCCCCATCTCCTTCTCCTCCAGCCCCCCCAATCTCCTTCCCTCCCCTTCTCCCCCCCCCATCCCTCCCCCTTCTCCCCCCCATCCCTCCCCCTTCTCCCCCCCCATCCCTCCCCCTTCTCCCCCCCATCCCTCCCCTTCTCCCCCCCCCCCCATCCCTCCCCCTTCTCCCCCCCATCCCTCCCCCTTCTCCCCCCCCCATCCCTCCCCCTTCTCCCCCCCCCATCCCTCCCCCTTCTCCCCCCCCATCCCTCCCCCTTCTCCCCCCCCCCATCCCTCCCCCTTCTCCCCCCCCCATCCCTCCCCCTTCTCCCCCCCCATCCCTCCCCCTTCTCCCCCCCCATCCCTCCCCCTTCTCCCCCCCCATCCCTCCCCCTTCTCCCCCCCCATCCCTCCCCCTTCTCCCCCCCATCCCTCCCCCTTCTCCCCCCCATCCCTCCCCCTTCTCCCCCCCATCCCTCCCCCTTCTCCCCCCCCATCCCTCCCCCTTCTCCCCCCCCATCCCTCCCCCTTCTCCCCCCCCATCCCTCCCCCTTCTCCCCCCATCCCTCCCCCTTCTCCCCCCCATCCCTCCCCCTCTCTCCCCCCATCCCTTCCCCTTCCCCCCCATCCCTCCCCCTTCTCCCCCTTCTCCCCCCATCCCTCCTCCTTCTCCCCCCATCCCTCCCCCCTTCTCCCCCCATCCCTCCCCCTTCTCCCCCCATCCCTCCCCCTTCTCCCCCCCCATCCCTCCCCCTTCTCCCCCATCCCTCCCCTCCTTCTCCCCCCCATCCCTCCCCCTTCTCCCCCCCATCCCTCCCCCTTCTCCCCCCCATCCCTCCCCCTTCTCCCCCCCATCCCTCCCCCTTCTCCCCCCCCATCCCTCCCCCTTCTCCCCCCCATCCCTCCCCTTCTCCCCCCCATCCCTCCCCCTTCTCCCCCCCATCCCTCCCCCTTCTCCCCCCATCCCTCCCCCTTCTCCCCCCCCATCCCTCCCCCTTCTCCCCCCCCATCCCTCCCCCTTCTCCCCCCCCATCCCTCCCCCTTCTCCCCCCCATCCCTCCCCCTCTCCCCCCCCATCCCTCCCCCTTCTCCCCCCCATCCCTCCCCCTTCTCCCCCCCATCCCTCCCCCTTCTCCCCCCCCATCCCTCCCCCTTCTCCCCCCCCATCCCTCCCCCTTCTCCCCCCCCATCCCTCCCCCTTCTCCCCCCCCATCCCTCCCCCTTCTCCCCCCCCATCCCTCCCCCTTCTCCCCCCCCATCCCTCCCCCTTCTCCCCCCCCATCCCTCCCCCTTCTCCCCCCCCATCCCTCCCCCTTCTCCCCCCCCATCCCTCCCCCTTCTCCCCCCCCATCCCTCCCCCTTCTCCCCCCCCCCCCATCCCTCCCCCTTCTCCCCCCCCATCCTCCCCCTTCTCCCCCCCCTCCCCCCCATCCCTCCCCTCTCCCCCTCCCCCCCCTTCTCCCCCCCCTCCCCCCCATCCCTCCCCCTTCTCCCCCCCCTCCCCCCCACCCTCCCCCTCCCTCCCCCTCCCCCCCATCCCTCCCCCTTCTCCCCCCCATCCCTCCCCCTTCTCCCCCCCATCCCTCCCCCTTCTCCCCCCCATCCCTCCCCCTTCTCCCCCCCCATCCCTCCCCCTTCTCCCCCCCCATTTCTCCCCCCCCATCCCTCCCCCTTCTCCCCCCCCATCCCTCCCCCTTCTCCCCCCCCCATCCCTCCCCCTTCTCCCCCCCCCATCCGTCCCCCTTCTCCCCCCCCATCCTTCCTCCTTCTCCCCCCCCGCCCCCTTCTCCCCTCTCTCCCTCTGCTCCCCCCCCCTCTCTCCCTCTACCCCCCCTCCTCGTCAGAAACACAGACACTGACAGAGAGATAGAGACACACTGGGGGGGGGCATCCCAACATGCTGTTGGAAGGCTCCCGGTGCTGCAGTCGGTAAGTAGAAAATGTTTTATTTATTGATTAAAAAAAAAAATTAATTCTTATTAATTTTTTTGATTGATTTATTGGTTGATTTATTGATGTATTTATAATTTATTATTGATGATGGCTCTTTATTTGTAAAACTGAAGTGTTTAATGTTTGTAAACTTCCCTTTAAATCCCCCCCACCATTCCCTACGCCTGATTTGTAACCTACACCTGATTTTCTAAAGTGTAGACAAGGTTTTTTCGAGCGTACAAAAATCTTCACTTACTCCATTCTAAGTTAGTTTGGAGTAAGTTTTCACTGCCCCTTTTGAAAAAAAAATTCTGTTCCAAAGTGAAATTGTTCTAACTAACTAGAACTGGAGCAAACTAAATGACGAGAATTCCGATTTCTAAGATACTCCGTTCTACACCAATTGCTCCTAAAAAATCAGGAGCAAATCATGTGGAAACTTGGGGCCTATAGTCCTCTGGCACTACACCTTTTTCTAACAAATTATTACATATGTGCAGTAATGCCTCTGCTATCTCTCCCGATTCTTTTAAAATGCGTGGATGCAATCCATCTGGACACGGGGTTTTATCCTTTTTGAGTTTGATTAGTTTATTTAATATATCCCCTCTTTTTTTATTTTAAATGCACTTACCTCATTACTAATCTCATCATTTAATAAGATAAAACTTTTTTACGCAGCGAGTGGTTATGATCTGGAATGCACTGCCTGAGAGGGTGGTGGAGGCAGACTCAATCACAGCTTTCAAAAGGGATTTGGATAAGTACCTGAAAGTAAAAAAAAATTGCAGGGCAATGGGGAAAGGGTGGGGGAGTGGGACTAGCTGAAGTGCTCTTGCAGAGAGACGACACAGGCTCGACGGGCCGAATGGCGGCCTCCTGTGCTGTAACCATTCTATGATTCTATCCAATGGCATGTCTGCCTGTTCTATCTCCGATAAATACTGAAGCAAAATACTTATTTAATATTTCTGCCATGTTATCGTTACCTGTGGGATTATCCTGTCTATCCCTATTCCCATCCCAACCTTTGTTTTTTTATTGATGTGCCTGTAAGATATTTTACTCTTTTGTTTAATGTTCCCTGATAATTTAATATAAATGTACCCTCAAAAAGTAATGTATCTGTATCCTAGCTAATGTTGTAAAATAGTGTGCAACTTGAAGCTTAAAATCTCTGTGATTAAAATGCAATTGGTTTATTTTTACTTGCTTTTGTATATAGTCACCATTGATTCAGGATAGATATGGAAGCAGTATTGTAATGATAGGTTAACATGTTTTAGTGCAAGACTTTTTTTAAGGATGCAGGGTAAATCAGAAATAAACAGTAATAGTTGAATTAAAAAGGTAAAAAAAATGGCATTCCAGAATGGTTTATACGGTCATTATTTACAGATAAGTGTAAACATTTTATTAGTGTGTACTGGATACTGCAAATCTAGTAGTCTGGCACAGATCCACATTTACTGAAATGTTATACCTGTATAGTCTGTTTCATTCAGTAATATGCTGTGATAGTGTTTAATTAATTCAACAGCCTCAAGGGTTGGATGCATTTTGGAAAAAAAAGCTAGGTTGTTTTAGTCTAAGTTCACTTAGATTTTTGAGAATTTTGCTGTTGTCAAATGAGGTTGGTTTATTTAATTACGAGAATGTTTGTGCCAACTTTGAATGTATTCAGTAGTTTACGTGAATAACATAGAACTGCAGACACAATATACAACTCAAATGAATAATTGCAGGAAAAATAAAACCTTTTTTAATTTTCTCAATTTATACAGCAAGTGTTAAACCCTGACCTTTAAAACCAAGACTTCAATAGTAGTTTAAGGGTTATTGTGTGATTATGCAATGCTTTTAATCGTGGACCTTAACCATTAAACCAATTCTCAAATAATTGATTAAATAATGTAATTATTGTTGTTGTTACCATCCTAACTGCTACATCTGAGCATACGACTGTTGTGATTCAGATGTTTTTACTATGGCCTTTAAGAATTCTATAGATAGCTACAGTGGTGTACTGACAGCTTTAAAGGAGATGTGCTGTAAACTCCATACTCGATACCCTTTCTACCCTTTGCCTTTAAAGTGTTCCTCTATTACAGGTACAACTTTCAAAGGACTGTTTGTGAAAATGTGAGAAAATAGTTTCACATAAAATTCCCCAAGGCCTTGATGCTTCAATTGTTAAATTCTTGGGTATGGAAAATGTGTACCGCTACATATTGGTGTATGTCAACAGTATAAACTTGTTACTTTGAGCACCAGTGTCTGAGTCAGGTCCCTGATTGCATTAGCTAGATAATAAACTGATGTATATGTAGTATTTGTAAATGGCTGGGACCTCTTGAGCTATTTTGCAACATCAATGTGATGCCTCTTTTTCACAAGACTACATTCAGCCTTCACCAATGCTTTACACAGCTGCTATTAACTCGGGTTAAATTTCATGAAAAATAAATCAATTGCAAAACACAACAATCCCAGCACAAAACATTGAAATGAGACATAAAAAATTCTTCAGAAATAACTTTCTGAAATGTCCACACACCAAGACATGAGTCCCACTTCTAGAATCACAGCCAAATCATCGCTTGCAGTACTCTACTGTGATGCTCATGTTATACAATCAGCTTTATTGAATTGTTGAATCGTGTATATTTATAAAACAAATGTAGGGACAAAGTCTGGTAAATCAACATTTAAAATAGTTTTTATTTTGTGTAATAAATCCCAGCCATACCTTCCCAGTAATGCCATATCTATTGAACCAATAAACCCTTTCACACACAGCTGCTGTTCGGCAACAATTATTTCACGCAATGTGAAATGAAGTCCTTGTAGCATAGTCGAATTTTTGTGCTGCCATGTAGAAACTTGTAGTTCTAGAATTTTTTTTCTCTTTCTAACTCACTCCTACATACCATTCTTTCTCCTTGTTCTCATTCCTCAATGCATATTACCTAAACAGGACTCTCTTTACAGATGATGCAGTTCCACCATTACTGCACTACTCCCCACAATAGTGGCCTCTTCACATGAAGGCCTGGGAGACTTGTAATTCCACAGCAATAATTTTGCTTAAAATTTAATTGCATCTAATGGGATGGGGGAGGAATGCATATACAATAATTTTGCTATGAAGAGAACATTCAATTAGCTGAAATCTGTTCCTTACGGGAGGGAGTTCTAACGGTGGTCGTTTGTTGCTTCAGAGTTCAGTCTCCTTCACATGAAATAAATATTTTTAATTTATTGCATTGTCCTTGCTTTTTTTTATTAAACACTTTTTTTTTTACACACACAATAGCAAGGTTATCAGCATAGTTTTGATTTCACTGCTCCAAAACATTGTTGATTTCCCAAGCTTGCAAAGCTGAACAGGGAGGTGCTGAGCTGAGGCTTGGTATCTCTGCAGTTGAGAGGCCAGAAAGCACTGGGAAAAAGGAGGGTAATGGGGCCTTGCAGAAAAATTACTTCAATTTCCCTTCTCCGGTTCCAAAAATGGCTGTAAATAAAGAAGCCTATTCAATAGCTGTTTATCTAGTGCAGTATTTATAATTTTTTTCAGTACCAAAATTTAACTTTGCTGATGATCAGTTAAGCACATGTCCATTTGGTTAAATATACTGCTGAAACCGGAGGAATCTGTTTTGATATTGTAAGTTGCTCATTTGTGCTATTTCTGTAATCTGGAAGTTCAGAAGTTTGCAGGATGTACTGAATCATCTAGAGAAAATACAACACTGTAATGCCTGTTTCCCAGTGGAATCAATTGTTTGCTTTCCAAAGTAAATGTTTGGTTCCTAGCCTCCTGCAGTTTGGGGGAAATTGCAGTCCAGTCTTGTCTTGTCTCGGTTGAGTCGGCATATGCAGTCTAGCTGTACTCTCCCAACTTTGAAAAGAAACCCAGTTCAGGATTGTCTTGTCCTGCAAGAAAAATGTTCCAATATACATCGATCTACATTACTGCAACAGCCAGCTGCATCAGTTAAAACGCAGCATCGCTCACCAAAACTGGGCTGTTTGGGTTTGTCCATAATCTGCACTGTAAGGTTCACTCCCTATGACGATATCTGTTTTGCGTAAACTGATTCACACATTTTAGGCCAAAAATGTACGAGTGTGATAACTGAGAATAATTGTAATGAAAAGAATCAGAAGTGTAATTGTCATAAGATCAGTTGCACAAGACCAAAACTTAGTTGTTATCATTTAGTAACTAAAGCTGTTGTGTTCTTTATAATCAACTCCTGTATAAATGGGATGAATATACACTAAGCAGCTCAATTTGATGTAATCGGCAGCAGGGGCTTGAATTTTGCAATTTTATCACAGTAACTCAAAATAAAATTGTAACATTTAAGTGCAAACTGGGTAGTACTGCTGTAATACCACTGTTAGTGATGCTGGGCTGAGTTGCCTGCAATCCAGTTCCATTTTACCAGGCAGCCTATAGTACTTTGGAGGTGATCAAGTATCTAGCCTAGCATTGTGCAGATGGTGTGATTCATTAGATCAGGAGGAGTGAGGGTGCATAAAAGTGAATGTTTGAAGTAAAGGTGGTCTGTAGGACTGAGTGTGCATCCAGATACCAGAACCAGCACAATTGCTTAAACACTGCTCATAGCACAAAATATGATGATAGATTCTGACGGGTTGTTGCTATTGTATGGTGCCAACTCAGCTTGTTTCCCTATATTTTTTTTAAGATCGCTGATAAATTGGAATTGATCTTATGTGGGCTTTATTGCACTTTGCATTGACTGGAGTTCTTCTTTCTCCTCTCCCATTCCCTTCTTTCACACTAATTTCTCAGTTGTAGTAGAAGATATTTATATGTAATGCGCGTTTTTGGTGAGTTGATAGACAATCAATTAATTAGCATCATATCAACAAAAAACAAAAGTAACACTTTAAATCACAAAATATTAGCTATTTGTTGAAGTGGAGAAAGCATTGTCTTAAGGAACCAAATGGGAAAAAGTACAATTTTAAATTCAGATTTAATAGTTGATCCGAGCTACACAATACATTTTAAATGGAAACTTATTACAGTTGAATATTATAAATTTATTTTGGTTGGGGCTGAACACTATCATCTTCATAGGCGGTCCCTCAAAATGAGGATGACTTGCTTCCACGTCAAAAAAGGTTGAGTTCACAGGAGTTTCTATGAAGGACCTGAACTACATCCTGAAGGGTGGAAGATGCCTGTGCGTGAATTTTTTTTAACGTGGGATGGCCACCACACGGGCTTGACCGAGCTAGGTCTTGGTCCAGTGGCAAGGATTACCCAAGACAACTGGAGACCAGCTCTGCTGCACGGACCTCGTGCACACACGTATCGCAGTGTGGGCTGGTCCGTGCTGCCCCTGGGTCCCTGGCCCCGAACTCGCACCTGTCCTGGGCCCAGATCACGTCCCTCTACAGTCTCTCGCAGCTCCTGCTGTATCTGCCCACGCTCCAAAAACCGACCTGGATCTTGATGATGTCACTCTCCACATCCGTCGCCCTCCTGCACCAGCTCGCGCTATACCTTGAAGTGGTATACCTTCACTATAGGGATTTGTTCAATGCAGCGATCTCATAGGATGATGAATTTGAGCGTATAAAAAATGAGTTAGAAAAGGTATTGTGCGTAAAGCTTGGTGAATGGAATTACTGCTGTGGTCAGAATATGATTTTTGGATTGCACATTAAAAAGTCATAGCTCTTTTGTAGATAAGTAAATTCTTCAGGTATCCATTCTATTCAAACCCTTAGCTATTGTTGCTGTGATGGAGGAAAGTCTGATTCCTTTATCTCAGTAACAGACATCTTCATGCAACTGCTAACTAAATGGCGATGAGTCTGATGTGCAATCTTGGATAAATTCAGGTCAATTACTTCTCCTCTTTCCACCCCGCCCCCTCCCCCGGAAAAAAATTAATCACACTATATATTTCTTCTGTACCCCTCAATAAGCTCTTCCCCTCTTCAATTATGTAAAGTAGACTCCTTTAATGCATTTTTTTTTACAAAGCATATGTAACAGACTACTTCTGAACTGTGTTTGCATTTTTAAAGTTTCAGGCAAGTTTTTGTGCAAAGAACAAAACAAATTCCAAGCACTTCCTGTAGAGTGGTCCATGTTTTAAGGAATGGAGTGGAACTAGCTCTGGTACGCACGTCAAACATTTCTTGTAAGAAGATACAAATTGAACCACTGTATATCAAGAGTACATTTCAAATGTTTCATTTGCTTCAGGTCTTTTACAACAACTTGATGTGCAAGGAGCACTTTTTGGTGGGATCTATTGCTTTTTAATTGATAATCCACGATCATGCAAATAAAACTTTCTAAATGTAGGCAGTACTTTGATGCAAGACTCTGATGGGAGTTGCTGCTCGCTTTCCTGCACAGTGAGATTTTGGTTTCAGTCACGCTAGGGGGGAGGCATTGCATGGAAGTCAGGTGTTTCCCCACAGAGAGCAGGTAAATTTGGAGCATTAGTTGCTGTATTCTGCTTTTTACATTTCATAGGGCTGGATTAAGGGCAACATTGGCATGACCTCAAAAGGTTATTCCCCCTTCCCTACCCACGATTGTGGAATGATGCATGGTGTGGGACATGGTGGTTTTTTAAAAAAAAAAGCGGATTTTTTTTTCAATACATTCAGCGTACAGACGAATTGTTTACCAATTATCTGCATAAGTACAAATTTCATTTTTACAACAGTCTGTATTACAGTATGTCTTAGAATTGTTAGTGCTTTCATGGAATCATAGAATGATACAGCACAGCAGAAGGTGGCCATTTGGCCCATCGTGCTCTGCCATCTCTTTGGTAGAGCTATCCAGTTAATCCCACTCTCCTGCTCTTTCCCCAGTCCTGTAAATCTTTTCCCTTCAAGTATTTATTTCCTTTTGAATGTTCCTATTGAATCTGCTTCCATCACTCTTTCAGCAGGGGAGAGGGGAAGAGGGAATTTTTCCTTATGTCGCTTCTGGTTCTTTTGCCAATCACCTAAAATCTGTGTCTACTGGTTACCGGCCTTTCTGCTACTGGAAACAGTTTCTCCTTATTTACTCTTATCGAAACCATTCATGATTTTGAACACCTCTATCAAATCTCCCCTAAACTTTTCCTGTTCTAAGGAGAACAACCCCAGCTTCTCCAGTCTCTCCACATAACTGAAGTCCCTCATTCCTGGTACCATTCTAGTAAATCTCTTCTGCACCCTCTCCAAGGCCTTGACATCCTTCCTAAAGTGTAATGCCCAGAATTGAACACAATACTCTAGCGAAGGCCTAACCAGTGTTTTATAAAGATTTAGCACAACTTCTTTGCTTTTGTACTTTATTTCTCTCTATTAAAGCCAAGGATCCCATATTTTTAACGGCCTTCTCAATTTGTCCTGCCACCTTCAAAGATTTGTGTATGTAAATACCCCCAGGTTTCTCTGTTCCTGACAAAATGCATCACTTCAGTGTTAAATTTCATCTGCCATGTGTCTGTGCATTTTACC
>NW_027253266.1:15000-16822 GCF_044704955.1 Pristiophorus japonicus
TAACCCTAACCCTAACCCTAACCCTAACCCTAACCTAACCCTAACCCTAACCCTAACCCTAACCCTAACCCTAACCCTAACCCTAACCCTAACCCTAACCCTAACCCTAACCCTAACCCTAACCCTAACCCTAACCCTAACCCTAACCCTAACCCTAACCCTAACCCTAACCCTAACCCTAACCCTAACCCTAACCCTAACCCTAACCCTAACCCTAACCCTAACCCTAACCCTAACCCTAACCCTAACCCTAACCCTAGCCCTAACCCTAACCCTAACCCTAACCCTAACCCTAACCCTAACCCTAACCCTAACCCTAACCCTAACCCTAACCCTAGCCCTAACCCTAGCCCTAACCCTAACCCTAACCCTAACCCTAACCCTAACCCTAACCCTAGCCCTAACCCTAACCCTAACCCTAACCCTAACCCTAACCCTAACCCTAACCCTAACCTAACCCTAACCCTAACCCTAACCCTAGCCCTAGCCCTAACCCTAACCCTAACCCTAACCCTAACCCTAACCCTAACCCTAGCCCTAACCCTAACCCTAACCCTAACCCTAACCCTAACCCTAACCCTAACCCTAACCCTAACCCTAACCCTAACCCTAACCCTAACCCTAACCCTAGCCCTAGCCCTAACCCTAACCCTAACCCTAACCCTAACCCTAGCCCTAACCCTAACCCTAACCCTAACCCTAACCCTAACCCTAACCCTAACCCTAACCCTAGCCCTAACCCTAACCCTAACCCTAACCCTAACCCTAACCCTAACCCTAACCCTAACCCTAACCCTAACCCTAACCCTAACCCTAACCCTAACCCTAACCCTAACCCTAACCCTAGCCCTAACCCTAACCCTAACCCTAACCCTAGCCCTAACCCTAACCCTAACCCTAACCCTAACCCTAACCCTAACCCTAACCCTAACCCTAACCCTAACCCTAACCCTAGCCCTAACCCTAACCCTAACCCTAACCCTAACCCTAACCCTAGCCCTAACCCTAACCCTAACCCTAACCCTAACCCTAACCCTAACCCTAACCCTAGCCCTAACCCTAACCCTAACCCTAACCCTAACCCTAACCCTAGCCCTAACCCTAACCCTAACCCTAACCCTAACCCTAACCCTAGCCCTAACCCTAACCCTAACCCTAACCCTAACCCTAACCCTAACCCTAACCCTAACCCTAGCCCTAGCCCTAACCCTAACCCTAACCCTAACCCTAACCCTAACCCTAACCCTAACCCTAACCCTAACCCTAACCCTAACCCTAGCCCTAGCCCTAGCCCTAACCCTAACCCTAACCCTAACCCTAACCCTAACCCTAGCCCTAACCCTAACCCTAACCCTAACCCTAACCCTAACCCTAACCCTAACCCTAACCCTAACCCTAACCCTAACCCTAATCCTAACCCTAACCCTAGCCCTAGCCCTAACCCTAACCCTAACCCTAACCCTAACCCTAGCCCTAACCCTAACCCTAACCCTAACCCTAACCCTAACCCTAACCCTAACCCTAACCCTAGCCCTAGCCCTAACCCTAACCCTAACCCTAACCCTAGCCCTAACACTAACCCTAACCCTAACCCTAACCCTAACCCTAGCCCTAACCCTAACCCTAACCCTAACCCTAACCCTAACCCTAACTCTAGCCCTAACCCTAACCCTAACCCTAACCCTAACCCTAGCCCTAACCCTAACCCTAACCCTAACCCTAACCCTAACCCTAGCCCTAACCCTAACCCTAACCCTAACACTAGCCCTAACCCTAACCCTAACCCTAACCCTAACCCTAGCCCTAGCCCTAACCCTAACCC
>NW_027253267.1:0-2500 GCF_044704955.1 Pristiophorus japonicus
CTCCCTCGGTACTGCCCCTCCGACAGTACGGCGCTCCCTCAGTACTACCCCTCCGACAGTGCGGCACTCCCTCAGTACTGCGCTCCCTCAGTACTACCCCTCCGACAGTGCGGCGCTCCCTCAGTACTGCCCCTCCGACAGTGCGGTGCTCCCTCAGTACTGCCCCTCCGACAGTGCCGGCGCTCCCTCAGTACTGCCCCTCCTACAGTGCGACTCTCCCTCAGTACTGCCCCTCCGACAGTTCGGCGCTCCCTCAGTACTGCCCCTCCGACAGTGCGTCTCTCCCTCAGTACTGCTCCTCCGACAGTGCGGAGCTCCCTCAGTACTGCCCTCCGACAGTGAGGCACTCCCTCAGTACTGGCCCTCCGACACACAGGTACACCATCCTGACGTGGAAATATATCGGCCGTTCCTCCATCGTCGCTGGGTCACAATCCTGGAACTCCCTCCCTAACAGCACTGTGGGAGCACCTCACCACACGGACTGCAGCGGTTCAAGAAGGCGGCTCACCACCACCTTCTCAAGGGGCAATTAGGGATGGGCAATAAATGCCGGCCTTGCCAGCGATGCCCACATCCCGCGAGACGGAACAAACACCTACCTGTCCAAAGCTCCATGTTCGTGCGCCGATCTGCTTCTCTGTACCGTAGTAAATGCGGCCTGTCTCGTTCAGGACGTACTCCTTCCTCCCACTGGTCATCCTCCATGTACACAACGTCATCTGCAAGGGCAAGAGACAGAGACTGCCTGAGCATGCTCCCTCCAAATGCTCCACTCCCCAGCCATCCCTGGTCCATAGGAACATAGCCACAGGTGCAGGCCCATTCAGCCCCTCGAGCCTGTTACACAGGAACAGGAGGAGGCCCATTCAGCCTCTCGAGCCTGATACACAGGAACAGGAGGAGGCCCATTCAGCCCCTCGAGCCTGTTACACAGGAACAGGAGGAGGCCCATTCAGCCCTCGAGCCTGTTACACAGGAACAGGAGGACGCCCATTCAGCCCCTCGAGTCTGTTACACAGGAACAGGAGGAGGCCCATTCAGCCTCTCGAGCCCGTTACACAGCAACAGGAGGAGGCCCATTCAGCCCTCGAGCCTGTTACACAGGAACAGGAGGAGGCCATTCAGCCCCTCGAGCCTGTTACACAGGAACAGGAGGAGGCCCATTCAGCCCCTCGAGCCTGTTACACAGGAACAGGAGGAGGCCCATTCAGCCCCTCGAGCCTGTTACACAGGAACAGGAGGAGGGCCATTCAGCCCCTTGAGCCTGTTACACATCTTGGGACATTTTAACTGTGAAAGGCACTGTATAAGGCAGTGGAAGGACGTGATTGCACTGGTACAGAGAGGGTACAGAGGAGATTTACCAGGATGTTACACTGGAGAGGGTACAGAGGAGATTTACCAGGATGTTGCACTGGAGAGGCTGCAGAGGAGATTTACCAGGATGTTGCACTAGAGAGGGTACAGAGGAGATTTACCAGGATGTTGCACTGGAGATGGTACAGAGGAGATTTACCAGGATGTTGCACTGGAGAGGGTACAGAGGAGATTTACCAGGATGTTGCACTGGAGAGGGTACAGAGGAGATTTACCAGGATGTTGCACTGGAGAGGGTACAGAGGAGATTTACCAGGATGTTGCCGGGACTGGAGAATTTTAGCGATGAGGAAAGATTGGATAGGCTGGGGTCTGTTTTCCTTGGAACAGAGGAGGCTGAGGGGAGACCTGATTGAGGTGTATAAAATGATGAGGGGCCTGGATAGAGTGGATAGGACGGACCTGTTTCCCTGGGCAGAGGGGTCAACAACTAGGGGCAGAGATTGAAAGTAATTGGGGGGAGGGGGGGTTTAGAGGGGATTTGAGGGGAAATGTCTTCACCCAGAGGGTAGTGGGGTCTGGGGGGAACTCACGGCCTGAAAGGGGGGTAGAGGCAGAAACCCTCACCACATTTGGATGTGCACCTGAAGTGCCGTAACCCACAGGGCTACGGACCCAGAGCGGGAAAGTGGGATTAGGCTGGGTAGCTCTTGTCGGCCGGCACAACACGGACACGATGGGCCGAATGGCCTCCTTCCGTGCTGTAAACTTCTGTGATTCTACGTGAGAGGCGGAGAGGTTTGCGGGGAGGGAATCGCAGAGCTCGGTGGGGAGGGGGGCTCACAGTCTCAGGATACGGGGTAGGAAATTTAGGAGCGAGATGAGGAGAAACGTTCTCACTCCGAGGGTGATGAACCTGTGGAATTCTCTACCACAGAAGGCTGTGGAGACCAAGTCATTGAATATATTGAAGAGGGAGATAGATAGATTTCTAGACACAAAAGGCATCAAGGGGTATGGGGAGAAAGCGGGAATATGGTGTTGAGATAGAGAATCAGCCATGGTCATCATCGGCAGTCCCTCGGAATCGAGGAAGACTTGCCTCCACTCTAACAGTGAGTTCTCAGGTGGCTGAACAGCCCAATACGGGAGCCACAGTCCCTGTCACAGGTGGACAGAC
>NW_027253267.1:7500-10000 GCF_044704955.1 Pristiophorus japonicus
TTTGACAGAGTAGATACGGAGAAACGGTTCCCGGGGGCAGGAGGGCTGGTAACCAGAGGGACTCAGGTTGGAGATCATGAATCAGTTGAGGAGAAAGGATTTTACGGCAGCGAATCGTTGTGATCTGGAAGCTGCTGCTTGAAAGGTTGGTGGGAGCAGGTTCAACAGTAACTTACAAAAGGGGGAATTGGAAACATAGAAACATAGAAAATAGGTGCAGGAGTAGACCATTCGGCCCTTCGAGCCTGCACCACCATTCAATAAGATCATGGCTGATCATTCCCCTCAGTACCCCTTTCCTGCTTTCTCTCCATACCCCTTGATCCCTTTAGCCGTAAGGGCCACATCCAACTCCCTCTTGAATATATCCAATGAACTGGCCTCAACAACTCTCTGCGGCAGGGAATTCCACAGGTTCACCACTCTCTGGGTGAAGAAGTTTCTCCTCATCTCGGTCCTAAATGGCTTACTGCTTATCCTTAGACTGTGACCCCCTGGTTCTGGACTTCCCCAACATCGGGAACATTCTTCCTGCGTCTAACCTGTCCAGTCCCGTCAGAATTTTATATGTTTCTATGAGATCCCCTCTCATCCTGCTAAACTCCAGTGAATACAGGCCCAGTCGATCCAGTCTCTCCTCATAGGTCAGTCCCGCCATCCCGGGAATCAGTCTGGTGAACCTTCGCTGCACTCCCTCAATAGCAAGATCGTCCTTCCTCAGATTAGGAGACCAAAACTGCACACAATACTCCAGGTGAGGCCTCACCAAGGCCCTGTACAACTGCAGATATAGACTGGATATTGGAGAGATACTGGATGCAAAAATTTACAGCAGAGCAGAATGAAATGGGATTAATTGGATAGCTATTTCGAAGAGATGGCACAGGCACAATAGGCCGAACGAACACCCTCTGCACTGTACAATCCCACCGTTCTCTAAATTGACCTGCCGGAGACACTGGTTACAGGTAAATTCAGGATCGATATCTGAAGTTCTTGCCCTACAGACACACACACACCCTGAACTCGGCATTGCCCTTTCAGTCGGCTGTTCCCATAGCAACCCCCCCCCCCAACAAAACCCAAAGAGATCACACACACACACACACAGTGAGGTAACTTGCTGCCGTGTGGATAAGTTGGCAGGCGGCCTACAGCCTCAAGCTGTGCAAGGCGAGGCCTGTCCACGGTGCACTTCGCGACACTCCTGCTTAGCAGTCACTCCGCGGCCGGGGGCCTGAACAAGGTTCCGACTAGTTTTTCCCCAGGTGGTTCGGGGGCGGGGGAGGAGGAGGAGTGTGGGAAGACCGAAAATCCCTTTTGCTACACTCGCTTAGGAACAGGAGTAGGCCCATTCGGCCCCCTCGGGGCCTGTTACCTAGCAACAGGAGTAGGCCCATTCGGCCCCCTCGGGGCCTGTTACCTAGCAACAGGAGTAGGCCCATTCGGCCCCCTCGGGGCCTGTTACCTAGCAACAGGAGTAGGCCCATTCGGCCCCCTCGGGCCTGTTACCTAGCAACAGGAGTAGGCCCATTCGGCCCCCTCGGGCCTGTTACCTAGCAACAGGAGTAGGCCCATTCGGTCCCCTCGGGGCCTGTTACCTAGCAACAGGAGTAGGCCCATTCGGCCCCCTCAGACCTGTTACCTAGCAACAGGACTAGGCCAATTTGGCCCCCTCAGGCCTGTTACCTAGCAACAGGACTAGGCCCATTTGGCCCCCTCGGGCCTGTTACCTAGCAACAGGAGTATGCCCATTCAGCCCCCTCGGGTCCGTTACCTAGCAACAGGAGTAGGCCCATTCGGTCCCTCGGGCCTGTTACCTAGCAACAGGAGTAGGCCAATTTGGCCCCCTCAGACCTGTTACCTAGCAACAGGAGTAGGCCAATTTGGCCCCCTCAGGCCTGTTACCTAGCAACAGGAGTATGCCCATTCAGCCCCCTCGGGTCCGTTACCTAGCAACAGGAGTAGGCCCATTCGGCCCCCTCGGGCCTGTTACCTAGCAACAGGAGTAGGCCCATTCGGCCCCCTCGGGTCCGTTACCTAGCAACAGGAGTAGGCCCATTCGGCCCCCTCGGGCCTGTTACCTAGCAACAGGAGTAGGCCAATTCGGCCCCCTCAGGCCTGTCACCTAGCAACAGCAGGAGGCCCATTCGGCCCCCTCGGGCCTGTTACCTAGCAACAGGAGTAGGCCCATTCGGCCCCCTCGGGCCTGTTACCTAGCAACAGGAATAGGCCCATTCGGCCCCCTCGGGCCTGTCACCTAGCAACAGCAGTAGGCCCATTCGGCCCCCTCAGGCTTCAACTACATCATGGCTGATCTGTATCTTAACTCCATCGCCCTGCCTTGTTTCAGTATCCCTTGATACACTCACCCAACAAAAATCTACCCAGCTCAGTCTTGAAAGCTCCAATTGAACCCCAGTTCCAACAACCTTTTGGGGCAGGGGGGGGGGGGGCGAGAGTTCCAGATTTCCACTGCCCTTTGTGTGAGGAAGTGCGA
>NW_027253267.1:12500-16816 GCF_044704955.1 Pristiophorus japonicus
GAGAGAGAGCGAGCCAGAGAGAGCGAGAGAGAGCGCCAGAGAGAGCGCCAGAGAGCGCGAGAGAGCGCGAGAGAGAGAGCGCGAGGAGAGAGAGCGAGAGAGAGAGAGAGAGAGAGAGAGAGAGAGAGAGCGAGAGAGAGAGAGCGAGAGAGAGCCAGAGAGAGTGAGAGAGAGCGAGAGCCAGATAGAGAGAGAGAGAGAGAGAGAGAGAGCGAGAGACTTGGGCACAGTACCAATGCTATTCCAACGCTCTCCTGGCTGGCCTCCCAGCTTTCCCCCTGCGCTAAACATGCACTGGTTCAGAACTCTGCTGCCTGAGTCCTAACTCGCATCCATTCACTCACCACCTCTGAAAAATAATCAGCAAGGCCAATGGAATATGTGTCTCAGTGTGTATCCGTGTGTCTCTCTCGCTCCGTCTTATAAATAGAGCAGTGGAATGAGGGCAGCGATGCAGCAGCTATATAAAGCCCTGGTTAGACCACAGCTGGAGTACTGTGAGCAGGACTGGGCACTGCACCTGAGGGAGGGTACATTGGTCTCGGAGGGACTGCAACGTACCGGTGCTCCGAGAGAGCAGCGATGACAATAACCTCGGCTTGTATTCCCGGGAATGGAGACGGTTCAGGGGTGACTGGGTTGAGGGCTTTAGCATTCGGAAAGGAATTGATAAGGGCCTGAAACGGAGAGAGCAGGTTACGTATCGATGTGCAAAATTAAAGCGTATGGGATTGGGGGGTAATGTACTGGCATGGATTGAAAATTGGTTAACGGACAGGAAACAGAGAGTAGGAATAAACGGGTCTTTGTCAGGGTGGCGGGCAGTGACTAGTGGGGTACCACAGGGATCAGTGCTGGGGCCCCAGCTATTCACAATATATTTAAATGAATTGGATGAGGGAACTAAATGTAATATTTCCAATATTTTTGCTGACGACACAAAACTAGTTGGGATTGTGAGTTGTGAGGAGGATGCAAGGTGATTTAGATCAGTTGAGTGAGTGGGCAAACACATGGCAGATGCAGTGTAACGTGGATACATGTGATGTTATCCACTTTGGTCGGAAAAACATGAGGACAAAGTATTATTTAAATGGTGATAGCTCGGGAAGTGTGGATGTACAGAGGGACCTGGGTGTCCTTGTACACCACTCAGTGAGAGCAAACATGCCGGTGCAGCAAGCAGTTAGGGAGGTAAATGGTATGTTGGCCTTCATTGCGAGAGGGTTCGAGTACAGGAGCAAGGATGTCTTACTCCAGTTATACAGGGCCTTGGTGAGACCACACCTGGAGTATTGTGAGCAGTTCTGGTCTCCTTACCTAAGGAAGGATATACTTGCCACAGAGGGAGTGCAGCGAAGGTTCACCAGACTGATTCCTGGGACGGCAGGACTGTGGTATGAGGAGAGATTGGGTCGACTGGGCCCTGTATTCACTGGAGTTTAGAAGAATGAGAGGGGATCTCATTGAAAGGTATAAAATTCTGACGGGGTTGGACAGACTGGATGTGGGGAGGATGTTCCCCCGGGGCTGGGAAGTCTAGAACAAGGAGTCACACAGTCTCAGGATACGGGGTAGGAAATTTAGGAGCGAGATGAGGAGAAATGTTTTCACTCCGAGGGTGGTGAACCTGTGGAATTCTCTACCACAGAAGGCTGTGGGGGCCAAGTCACTGAATATATTTAAGAGGGAGATCGATAGATTTCTAGACACAAAAGGCATCAAGGGGTATGGGGAGAAAGCGGGAATATGGTGTTGAGATAGAGGATCAGCCATGATCGTATTGAATGGTGCAGGCTCGAGGGGCTGAATGGGCCTCCTCCTGTTCCTGTGTAACAGGCTCGAGGGGCTGAATGGGCCTCCTCCTGTTCCTGTGTAACAGGCTCGAGGGGCTGAATGGGCCTCCTCCTGTTCCTGTGTAACAGGCTCGAGGGGCTGAATGGGCCTCCTCCTGTTCCTAATTCCTCCAACGCTCCCCTGGCCGACCTTGAGCTCATCCAAATCTCTGCTGTCCGAGTCTCCAACTTACCCCAAATCCTGTTCATCCATCAACCCCTCCTCCCCCTGCGCTCGCTGACCGACATTGGTTCCCGTTACTGCCTCAATTATAAAATTCTCCATCCTGGTTTTCAGATCCCTCAGTGGCCTCCTCGCCCTCCCCTCCCTATCTCTGTGATCCATCCTTGCAACCATCCGAGATCTCCGTGCTCCTCCAATCCCGCCCTCTTGTGCAACCTCGATTTCAATCATCATCACAGGCAGTCCCTCGGAGTCGAGGAAGACTTGCCTCCACTCTAACAGTGAGTCCTCAGGTGACTGAACAGTCCAATACGGGAGCCACAGTCCCTGTCACAGGTGGGACAGACAGTGGTTGAGGGAAGGGGAGGGTGGGACTGGTTTGCCGCACGCTCCTTCCGCTGCCTGCGCTTGCTTTCTGCACGCTCTCGGCGACGAGACTCGAGGTGCTCAGCGCCCTCCCGGATGCACTTCCTCCACTTAGGGCAGACTGGTCTTTGGGCCCAGGGACTCCCAGGTGTCGGTGGGGATGTTGCACTTTATCAGGGGAGGCTTTGAGGGTGGTCCCTTGTAACGTTTCCTCTGCCCACCTGGGGCTCACTTGCCGTGAAGGAGTTCCGAGTAGAGCGCTCGCTTTGGGAGTCTCGTGTCTGGGGGCCATGCGGACAATGTGGCCCTGCCCAGCGGAGCTGATCGAGTGTGGTCAGTGCTTCGATGCTGGGGATGTTGGGCCTGGTCGAGGACGCTAACGTTGGTGCGTCTGTCCTCCCGGGGGATTGGCAGGATCTTGCGGAGACGGCGTTGGTGGTGTTTCTCCAGCGACTTGAGGTGTCTACTGTACATGGTCCACGTCTCTGAGCCATACAGGAGGGCGGGTATCACTACAGCCCTGTAGACCATGAGATTGGTGGTGGATTTGAGGGCCTGGTCTTCGAACACTCTCTTCCTCAGGCGGCCGAAGGCTGCACTGGCGCACTGGAGGCGGTGTTGGACCGAGTCATCAATGTCTGCTCTTGTTGATAAGAGGCGGATGCTCCCAGTACAGTACTGAGGGAGCCCCGCACTGTCGGAGGGGCAGTACTGAGGGAGTGCCGCACTGTCGGAGGGGCAGTACTGAGGGAGTGCCGCACTGTCGGAGGGGCAGTGCTGAGGGAGCGCCGCACTGTCGGAGGGGCAGTACTGAGGGAGCGCCGCACTGTCGGAGGGGCCGTCTTCTGGATGACACATTAAACCGAGGCCCCGTCTGCTCTCTGAGGTGGATGTAAAAGATCCCGGGGCCACTATTTGGAAGAAGAGCAGGGGAGTTCTCCCCGGTGTCCTGGGGCCAATATTTATCCCTCAACCACCATCACTAAAACAGACGACCCGGGTCATTGTCACATCGCTGTGTGTGGGAGCTTGCTGTGCGCACATTGGCGTTTCCCACAATACAACAGCGACTGCAATCCACAACGTACTTCATAAAAGCGCCTGGAGACGTGCGGTGGTCGTGACAGGCGCTATGCAAATGCAAAGACTTTCTTTCAAAGCGAATAACCTCACATTCCCGGCCCGGGGGGAAAAAAACAGCCTCTCGGGTTCGAAGGGGGCAGGTTGCAGCTCGACTTTTGTCTGTACGCCCTCCCCCCCCCCCCGCGTTACCCCCCCCCCACGTTCCCCCACCCAACCCCACCCCCCCCCACCCACACCCCCCACCCCCCCACCCACACCAACCCCACCCCCCCCCCACACCAACCCCACCCCCCCCCCCACACCCCCCACACCCCCCCCCACACACACCCCCCACCCCCCCCCCCCCACACCCCCCCCACCCACACCCCCCACCCCCTCACCCACACCAACCCCACCCCCCCCCCCACACCCCCCCCCCCCCCCACCCACACCCCCCACCCCCCCCCCCACACACCCCCCCACCCCAACCCCCCCCACCCCACCCTCCCACACCCCCCCACCCACACCCCCCACCCCCCCACCCACACCCCCACCCCACACCCCCCCACCCACACTCCCCACCCCCCCCACCCACACTCCCCACCCCCCCCACCCACACCCCCCACCCCCCCACCCACACCCCCACCCCCCACACCCCCCCCACCCCAACCACCCCCCACACACCCCCACACCCCAACCCCCCCCACACCCCCCACCCCCCCCCCACCCACACCCCCACCCACACCCCCCACCCCCCCCCCACCCACACCCCCCACCCCCCCCCACCCCAACCCCCCCCACCCCACCCCCCCAACCCCAACCCCCCCACCCACACCCCCCACCCCCCCCACCCACACCCCCCACCCCAC